>NC_092110.1:45799471-46099471 GCF_045679555.1 Salvelinus alpinus | reverse complement strand
TCTGGTCTACAGTAAAGCACTGGGCCCATAGGCCTCTGGTCTACAGTAGTACACTGGACCCATAGTCCTCTGGTCTACAGTAGTACACTGGACCCATAGGCCTCTGGTCTACAGTAAAGCACTGGGCCCATAGGCCTCTGGTCTACAGTAGTACACTGGACCCATAGGCCTCTGGTCTACAGTAAAGCACTGGGCCCATAGGCCTCTGGTCTACAGTAGTACACTGGGCCCATATTCCTCTGGTCTACAGTAGTACACTGGACCCATAGGCCTCTGGTCTACAGTAAAGCACTGGGCCCATAGGCCTCTGGTCTACAGTAGTACATTGGACCCATAGTCCTCTGGTCTACAGTAGTACACTGGACCCATAGGCCTCTGGTCTACAGTAGTACACTGGACCCATAGGCCTCTGGTCTACAGTAGTACACTGGACCCATAAGCCTCTGGTCTACAGTAAAGCACTGGACCCATAGTCCTCTGGTCTACAGTAGTACACTGGACCCATAGTCCTCTGGTCTACAGTAGAGCACTGGACCCATAGTCCTCTGGTCTACAGTAGAGCACTGGACCCATAGGCCTCTGGTCAACAGTAGTACACTGGACCCATAGGCCTCTGGTCTACAGTAGTACACTGGACCCATAGGCCTCTGGTCTACAGTAGTACACTGGACCCATAGTCCTCTGGTCTACAGTAGTACACTGGACCCATAGTCCTCTGGTCTACAGTAGTACACTTGACCCATAGTCCTCTGGTCTACAGTAAAGCACTGGACCCATAGTCCTCTGGTCTACAGTAGTACACTGGACCCATAGTCCTCTGGTCTACAGTAGTACACTTGACCCATAGGCCTCTGGTCTACAGTAGTACACTGGACCCATAGTCCTCTGGTCTACAGTAGTACACTGGACCCATAGTCCTCTGGTCAACAGTAGAGCACTGGACCCATAGTCCTCTGGTCTACAGTAGTACACTTGACCCATAGGCCTCTGGTCTACAGTAGTACACTGGACCCATAGTCCTCTGGTCTACAGTAGTACACTGGACCCATAGTCCTCTGGTCAACAGTAAAGCACTGGACCCATAGTCCTCTGGTCTACAGTAGTACACTGGACCCATAGTCCTCTGGTCTACAGTAGTACACTGGACCCATAGTCCTCTGGTCTACAGTAGTACACTGGACCCATAGGCCTCTGGTCTACAGTAGTACACTGGACCCATAGTCCTCTGGTCAACAGTAGTACACTGGACCCATAGTCCTCTGGTCAACAGTAAAGCACTGGACCCATAGTCCTCTGGTCAACAGTAGTACACTGGACCCATAGGCCTCTGGTCTACAGTAGTACACTGGACCCATAGTCCTCTGGTCAACAGTAAAGCACTGGACCCATAGGCCTCTGGTCAACAGTAGTACACTGGACCCATAGTCCTCTGGTCTACAGTAAAGCACTGGACCCATAGTCCTCTGGTCAACAGTAGTACACTGGACCCATAGTCCTCTGGTCTACAGTAGTACACTGGACCCATAGTCCTCTGGTCAACAGTAAAGCACTGGGCCCATAGGCCTCTGGTCAACAGTAGAGCACTGGACCCATAGGCCTCTGGTCTACAGTAAAGCACTGGGCCCATAGTCCTCTGGTCTACAGTAGTACACTGGACCCATAGGCCTCTGGTCAACAGTAAAGCACTGGGCCCATAGTCCTCTGGTCTACAGTAGTACACTGGACCCATAGTCCTCTGGTCAACAGTAGAGCACTGGACCCATAGGCCTCTGGTCTACAGTAGTACACTGGACCCATAGTCCTCTGGTCTACAGTAGTACACTGGGCCCATATTCCTCTGGTCTACAGTAGTACACTGGACCCATAGGCCTCTGGTCTACAGTAAAGCACTGGGCCCATAGGCCTCTGGTCTACAGTAGTACACTGGACCCATAGGCCTCTGGTCTACAGTAAAGCACTGGGCCCATAGTCCTCTGGTCTACAGTAGTACACTGGACCCATAGTCCTCTGGTCAACAGTAGAGCACTGGACCCATAGGCCTCTGATCTACAGTAGTACACTGGACCCATAGTCCTCTGGTCTACAGTAGTACACTGGGCCCATATTCCTCTGGTCTACAGTAGTACACTGGACCCATAGGCCTCTGGTCTACAGTAGTACACTGGACCCATAGTCCTCTGGTCTACAGTAGTACACTGGACCCATAGGCTTCTGGTCTACAGTAAAGCACTGGGCCCATAGGCCTCTGGTCTACAGTAGTACACTGGACCCATAGGCCTCTGGTCTACAGTAAAGCACTGGGCCCATAGGCCTCTGGTCTACAGTAGTACACTGGGCCCATATTCCTCTGGTCTACAGTAGTACACTGGACCCATAGGCCTCTGGTCTACAGTAAAGCACTGGGCCCATAGGCCTCTGGTCTACAGTAGTACACTGGACCCATAGTCCTCTGGTCTACAGTAGTACACTGGACCCATAGGCCTCTGGTCTACAGTAGTACACTGGACCCATAGGCCTCTGGTCTACAGTAGTACACTGGACCCATAAGCCTCTGGTCTACAGTAAAGCACTGGACCCATAGGCCTCTGGTCTACAGTAAAGCACTGGGCCCATAGGCCTCTGGTCTACAGTAGTACACTGGACCCATAGGCCTCTGGTCTACAGTAAAGCACTGGGCCCATAGGCCTCTGGTCTACAGTAGTACACTGGGCCCATATTCCTCTGGTCTACAGTAGTACACTGGACCCATAGGCCTCTGGTCTACAGTAAAGCACTGGGCCCATAGGCCTCTGGTCTACAGTAGTACACTGGACCCATAGTCCTCTGGTCTACAGTAGTACACTGGACCCATAGGCCTCTGGTCTACAGTAGTACACTGGACCCATAGGCCTCTGGTCTACAGTAGTACACTGGACCCATAAGCCTCTGGTCTACAGTAAAGCACTGGACCCATAGTCCTCTGGTCTACAGTAGTACACTGGACCCATAGGCCTCTGGTCTACAGTAGTACACTGGACCCATAGTCCTCTGGTCTACAGTAGTACACTTGACCCATAGGCCTCTGGTCTACAGTAGTACACTGGACCCATAGTCCTCTGGTCTACAGTAGTACACTGGACCCATAGTCCTCTGGTCAACAGTAAAGCACTGGACCCATAGTCCTCTGGTCTACAGTAGTACACTGGACCCATAGTCCTCTGGTCTACAGTAAAGCACTGGACCCATAGTCCTCTGGTCTACAGTAGTACACTGGACCCATAGTCCTCTGGTCTACAGTAGTACACTTGACCCATAGGCCTCTGGTCTACAGTAGTACACTGGACCCATAGTCCTCTGGTCTACAGTAGTACACTGGACCCATAGTCCTCTGGTCTACAGTAGTACACTTGACCCATAGGCCTCTGGTCTACAGTAGTACACTGGACCCATAGGCCTCTGGTCTACAGTAGTACACTGGACCCATAGTCCTCTGGTCTACAGTAAAGCACTGGGCCCATAGTCCTCTGGTCTACAGTAGTACACTGGACCCATAGTCCTCTGGTCAACAGTAGAGCACTGGACCCATAGGCCTCTGATCTACAGTAGTACACTGGACCCATAGTCCTCTGGTCTACAGTAGTACACTGGGCCCATATTCCTCTGGTCTACAGTAGTACACTGGACCCATAGGCCTCTGGTCTACAGTAGTACACTGGACCCATAGTCCTCTGGTCTACAGTAGTACACTGGACCCATAGGCTTCTGGTCTACAGTAAAGCACTGGGCCCATAGGCCTCTGGTCTACAGTAGTACACTGGACCCATAGGCCTCTGGTCTACAGTAAAGCACTGGGCCCATAGGCCTCTGGTCTACAGTAGTACACTGGGCCCATATTCCTCTGGTCTACAGTAGTACACTGGACCCATAGGCCTCTGGTCTACAGTAAAGCACTGGGCCCATAGGCCTCTGGTCTACAGTAGTACACTGGACCCATAGTCCTCTGGTCTACAGTAGTACACTGGACCCATAGGCCTCTGGTCTACAGTAGTACACTGGACCCATAGGCCTCTGGTCTACAGTAGTACACTGGACCCATAAGCCTCTGGTCTACAGTAAAGCACTGGACCCATAGGCCTCTGGTCTACAGTAAAGCACTGGGCCCATAGGCCTCTGGTCTACAGTAGTACACTGGACCCATAAGCCTCTGGTCTACAGTAAAGCACTGGACCCATAGTCCTCTGGTCTACAGTAGTACACTGGACCCATAGGCCTCTGGTCTACAGTAGTACACTGGACCCATAGTCCTCTGGTCTACAGTAGTACACTTGACCCATAGGCCTCTGGTCTACAGTAGTACACTGGACCCATAGTCCTCTGGTCTACAGTAGTACACTGGACCCATAGTCCTCTGGTCAACAGTAAAGCACTGGACCCATAGTCCTCTGGTCTACAGTAGTACACTGGACCCATAGTCCTCTGGTCTACAGTAAAGCACTGGACCCATAGTCCTCTGGTCTACAGTAGTACACTGGACCCATAGTCCTCTGGTCTACAGTAGTACACTTGACCCATAGGCCTCTGGTCTACAGTAGTACACTGGACCCATAGTCCTCTGGTCTACAGTAGTACACTGGACCCATAGTCCTCTGGTCTACAGTAGTACACTTGACCCATAGGCCTCTGGTCTACAGTAGTACACTGGACCCATAGGCCTCTGGTCTACAGTAGTACACTGGACCCATAGTCCTCTGGTCTACAGTAAAGCACTGGACCCATAGTCCTCTGGTCAACAGTAGTACACTGGACCCATAGGCCTCTGGTCTACAGTAGTACACTGGACCCATAGTCCTCTGGTCTACAGTAGTACACTGGACCCATAGGCCTCTGGTCTACAGTAGTACACTGGACCCATAGTCCTCTGGTCTACAGTAAAGCACTGGACCCATAGTCCTCTGGTCAACAGTAGTACACTGGACCCATAGTCCTCTGGTCTACAGTAGTACACTGGGCCCATAGGCCTCTGGTCAACAGTAGTACACTGGACCCATAGTCCTCTGGTCAACAGTAGTACACTGGACCCATAGTCCTCTGGTCAACAGTAAAGCACTGGACCCATAGTCCTCTGGTCTACAGTAGTACACTGGACCCATAGTCCTCTGGTCTACAGTAGTACACTGGGCCCATAGGCTTCTGGTCAACAGTAGTACACTGGACCCATAGTCCTCTGGTCAACAGTAAAGCACTGGACCCATAGTCCTCTGGTCTACAGTAGTACACTGGACCCATAGTCCTCTGGTCAACAGTAGTACACTGGACCCATAGTCCTCTGGTCAACAGTAAAGCACTGGACCCATAGTCCTCTGGTCTACAGTAGTACACTGGACCCATAGTCCTCTGGTCTACAGTAAAGCACTGGACCCATAGTCCTCTGGTCTACAGTAGTACACTGGACCCATAGGCCTCTGGTCTACAGTAGTACACTGGGCCCATAGTCCTCTGGTCTACAGTAGTACACTGGGCCCATAGTCCTCTGGTCAACAGTAGTACACTGGACCCATAGTCCTCTGGTCAACAGTAGTACACTGGACCCATAGTCCTCTGGTCTACAGTAGTACACTGGACCCATAGTCCTCTGGTCTACAGTAGTACACTGGACCCATAGTCCTCTGGTCAACAGTAGTACACTGGACCCATAGTCCTCTGGTCTACAGTAGTACACTGGACCCATAGTCCTCTGGTCAACAGTAAAGCACTGGACCCATAGTCCTCTGGTCAACAGTAGTACACTGGACCCATAGTCCTCTGGTCTACAGTAGTACACTGGACCCATAGGCCTCTGGTCAACAGTAGTACACTGGACCCATAGTCCTCTGGTCAACAGTAAAGCACTGGACCCATAGTCCTCTGGTCTACAGTAGTACACTGGACCCATAGTCCTCTGGTCAACAGTAGTACACTGGACCCATAGTCCTCTGGTCTACAGTAGTACACTGGACCCATAGTCCTCTGGTCTACAGTAGTACACTGGACCCATAGTCCTCTGGTCAACAGTAGTACACTGGACCCATAGTCCTCTGGTCTACAGTAGTACACTGGACCCATAGTCCTCTGGTCTACAGTAGTACACTGGACCCATAGGCCTCTGGTCAACAGTAAAGCACTGGACCCATAGTCCTCTGGTCTACAGTAAAGCACTGGGCCCATAGGCCTCTGGTCTACAGTAGTACACTGGACCCATAGTCCTCTGGTCAACAGTAAAGCACTGGGCCCATAGGCCTCTGGTCAACAGTAGTACACTGGGCCCATAGTCATCTGGTCTACAGTAAAGCACTGGGCCCATAGGCCTCTGGTCAACAGTAAAGCACTGGGCCCATAGTCCTCTGGTCTACAGTAGTACACTGGACCCATAGTCCTCTGGTCTACAGTAGTACACTGGACCCATAGTCCTCTGGTCTACAGTAGTACACTGGACCCATAGTCCCCTGGTCTACAGTAGTACACTGGACCCATAGTCCTCTGGTCTACAGTAGTACACTGGACCCATAGTCCTCTGGTCTACAGTAAAGCACTGGGCCCATAGGCCTCTGGTCAACAGTAAAGCACTGGACCCATAGTCCTCTGGTCTACAGTAGTACACTGGACCCATAGTCCTCTGGTCTACAGTAGTACACTGGACCCATAGTCCTCTGGTCTACAGTAGTACACTGGACCCATAGTCCTCTGGTCTACAGTAGTACACTGGACCCATAGTCCTCTGGTCTACAGTAGTACACTGGACCCATAGTCCTCTGGTCAACAGTAGTACACTGGGCCCATAGTCCTCTGGTCTACAGTAGTACACTGGACCCATAGTCCTCTGGTCTACAGTAGTACACTGGACCCATAGTCCTCTGGTCAACAGTAGTACACTGGACCCATAGTCCTCTGGTCTACAGTAGTACACTGGACCCATAGTCCTCTGGTCAACAGTAAAGCACTGGACCCATAGTCCTCTGGTCTACAGTAGTACACTGGACCCATAGGCCTCTGGTCAACAGTAAAGCACTGGACCCATAGTCCTCTGGTCAACAGTAGTACACTGGACCCATAGTCCTCTGGTCTACAGTAAAGCACTGGACCCATAGTCCTCTGGTCAACAGTAGTACACTGGACCCATAGTCCTCTGGTCAACAGTAGTACACTGGACCCATAGGCCTCTGGTCAACAGTAAAGCACTGGACCCATAGTCCTCTGGTCAACAGTAAAGCACTGGGCCCATAGTCCTCTGGTCAACAGTAAAGCACTGGGCCCATAGGCCTCTGGTCTACAGTAAAGCACTGGGCCCATAGTCCTCTGGTCAACAGTAAAGCACTGGACCCATAGGCCTCTGGTCTACAGTAAAGCACTGGACCCATAGTCCTCTGGTCAACAGTAAAGCACTGGACCCATAGGCCTCTGGTCAACAGTAGTACACTGGACCCATAGTCCTCTGGTCAACAGTAAAGCACTGGACCCATAGTCCTCTGGTCAACAGTAGTACACTGAACCCATAGTCCTCTGGTCTACAGTAGTACACTGGGCCCATAGGCCTCTGGTCTACAGTAGTATACTGGACCCATAGTCCTCTGGTCAACAGTAAAGCACTGGGCCCATAGTCCTCTGGTCTACAGTAGTACACTGGAACCATAGTCCTCTGGTCAACAGTAAAGCACTGGGCCCATAGTCCTCTGGTCTACAGTAGTACACTGGACCCATAGTCCTCTGGTCAACAGTAAAGCACTGGGCCCATAGGCCTCTGGTCAACAGTAGTACACTGGGCCCATAGTCATCTGGTCTACAGTAAAGCACTGGGCCCATAGGCCTCTGGTCAACAGTAAAGCACTGGGCCCATAGGCCTCTGGTCAACAGTAGTACACTGGACCCATAGGCCTCTGGTCAACAGTAAAGCACTGGGCCCATAGGCCTCTGGTCAACAGTAAAGCACTGGGCCCATAGTCCTCTGGTCAACAGTAGTACACTGGGCCCATAGTCCTCTGGTCTACAGTAGTACACTGGACCCATAGTCCTCTGGTCTACAGTAGTACACTGGACCCATAGTCCTCTGGTCAACAGTAGTACACTGGACCCATAGTCCTCTGGTCTACAGTAGTACACTGGACCCATAGTCCTCTGGTCTACAGTAGTACACTGGACCCATAGGCCTCTGGTCAACAGTAAAGCACTGGACCCATAGTCCTCTGGTCAACAGTAGTACACTGGACCCATAGTCCTCTGGTCTACAGTAAAGCACTGGACCCATAGTCCTCTGGTCAACAGTAGTACACTGGACCCATAGTCCTCTGGTCAACAGTAGTACACTGGACCCATAGGCCTCTGGTCAACAGTAAAGCACTGGACCCATAGTCCTCTGGTCAACAGTAAAGCACTGGGCCCATAGTCCTCTGGTCAACAGTAAAGCACTGGGCCCATAGGCCTCTGGTCTACAGTAAAGCACTGGGCCCATAGTCCTCTGGTCAACAGTAAAGCACTGGACCCATAGGCCTCTGGTCTACAGTAAAGCACTGGACCCATAGTCCTCTGGTCAACAGTAAAGCACTGGACCCATAGGCCTCTGGTCAACAGTAGTACACTGGACCCATAGTCCTCTGGTCAACAGTAAAGCACTGGACCCATAGTCCTCTGGTCAACAGTAGTACACTGGACCCATAGTCCTCTGGTCTACAGTAGTACACTGGGCCCATAGGCCTCTGGTCTACAGTAGTATACTGGACCCATAGTCCTCTGGTCAACAGTAAAGCACTGGGCCCATAGTCCTCTGGTCTACAGTAGTACACTGGACCCATAGTCCTCTGGTCAACAGTAAAGCACTGGGCCCATAGTCCTCTGGTCTACAGTAGTACACTGGACCCATAGTCCTCTGGTCAACAGTAAAGCACTGGGCCCATAGGCCTCTGGTCAACAGTAGTACACTGGGCCCATAGTCATCTGGTCTACAGTAAAGCACTGGGCCCATAGGCCTCTGGTCAACAGTAAAGCACTGGGCCCATAGGCCTCTGGTCAACAGTAGTACACTGGACCCATAGGCCTCTGGTCAACAGTAAAGCACTGGGCCCATAGGCCTCTGGTCAACAGTAAAGCACTGGGCCCATAGGCCTCTGGTCTACAGTAAAGCACTGGGCCCATAGTCCTCTGGTCAACAGTAGTACACTGGACCCATAGTCCTCTGGTCAACAGTAGTACACTGGACCCATAGGCCTCTGGACTACAGTAAAGCACTGGACCCATAGGCCTCTGGTCAACAGTAAAGCACTGGACCCATAGGACTATGGTCTACAGTAAAGCACTGGACCCATAGGACTCTGGTCTACAGTAAAGCACTGGGCCCATAGGCCTCTGGTCAACAATAAGCACTGGGCCCATAGGCCTCTGGTCTACAGTAGTACACTGGGCCCATAGGCCTCTGGTCAACAGTAAAGCACTGGGCCCATAGGCCTCTGGTCAACAGTAAAGCACTGGGCCCATAGTCCTCTGGTCAACAGTAGTACACTGGACCCATAGTCCTCTGGTCTACAGTAGTACACTGGGCCCATAGTCCTCTGGTCAACAGTAAAGCACTGGACCCATAGTCCTCTGGTCTACAGTAGTACACTGGACCCATAGGCCTCTGGTCAACAGTAGTACACTGGACCCATAGGCCTCTGGTCAACAGTAAAGCACTGGGCCCATAGTCCTCTGGTCAACAGTAGTACACTGGACCCATAGTCCTCTGGTCTACAGTAGTACACTGGACCCATAGTCCTCTGGTCTACAGTAGTACACTGGACCCATAGTCCTCTGGTCTACAGTAGTACACTGGACCCATAGTCCTCTGGTCTACAGTAGTACACTGGACCCATAGTCCTCTGGTCTACAGTAGTACACTGGACCCATAGTCCTCTGGTCTACAGTAACGCACTGGACCCATAGGCCTCTGGTCTACAGTAGTACACTGGACCCATAGGCCTCTGGTCAACAGTAGTACACTGGACCCATAGTCCTCTGGTCTACAGTAGTACACTGGACCCATAGGCCTCTGGTCAACAGTAAAGCACTGGGCCCATAGTCCTCTGGTCAACAGTAGTACACTGGACCCATAGTCCTCTGGTCAACAGTAGTACACTGGACCCATAGTCCTCTGGTCTACAGTAGTACACTGGGCCCATAGGCCTCTGGTCTACAGTAGTACACTGGACCCATAGTCCTCTGGTCTACAGTAAAGCACTGGACCCATAGGCCTCTGGTCTACAGTAGAGCACTGGGCCCATAGGCCTCTGGTCTACAGTAGTACACTGGACCCATAGTCCTCTGGTCTACAGTAGTACACTGGACCCATAGGCCTCTGGTCTACAGTAGTACACTGGACCCATAGTCCTCTGGTCAACAGTAAAGCACTGGACCCATAGGCCTCTGGTCTACAGTAGTACACTGGACCCATAGGCCTCTGGTCTACAGTAGTACACTGGGCCCATAGGCCTCTGGTCTACAGTAGTATACTGGACCCATAGTCCTCTGGTCAACAGTAGTACACTGGACCCATAGGCCTCTGGTCAACAGTAGTACACTGGACCCATAGTCCTCTGGTCAACAGTAAAGCACTGGACCCATAGGCCTCTGGTCTACAGTAGTACACTGGACCCATAGGCCTCTGGTCTACAGTAGTACACTGGACCCATAGGCCTCTGGTCTACAGTAGTACACTGGACCCATAGGCCTCTGGTCAACAGTAAAGCACTGGGCCCATAGGCCTCTGGTCTACAGTAGTACACTGGACCCATAGTCCTCTGGTCAACAGTAAAGCACTGGACCCATAGGCCTCTGGTCTACAGTAGTACACTGGACCCATAGGCCTCTGGTCTACAGTAGTACACTGGACCCATAGGCCCCTGGTCTACAGTAGTACACTGGACCCATAGGCCTCTGGTCTACAGTAGTACACTGGACCCATAGTCCTCTGGTCAACAGTAAAGCACTGGACCCATAGGCCTCTGGTCTACAGTAGTACACTGGACCCATAGGCCTCTGGTCTACAGTAGTACACTGGACCCATAGGCCTCTGGTCTACAGTAGTACACTGGACCCATAGGCCTCTGGTCAACAGTAAAGCACTGGGCCCATAGGCCTCTGGTCTACAGTAGTACACTGGACCCATAGTCCTCTGGTCAACAGTAAAGCACTGGACCCATAGGCCTCTGGTCTACAGTAGTACACTGGACCCATAGGCCTCTGGTCTACAGTAGTACACTGGACCCATAGGCCTCTGGTCTACAGTAGTACACTGGACCCATAGTCCTCTGGTCAACAGTAGTACACTGGACCCATAGGCCTCTGGTCAACAGTAGTACACTGGACCCATAGTCCTCTGGTCAACAGTAGTACACTGGACCCATAGTCCTCTGGTCAACAGTAGTACACTGGACCCATAGGCCTCTGGTCTACAGTAGTACACTGGACCCATAGTCCTCTGGTCAACAGTAGTACACTGGACCCATAGGCCTCTGGTCAACCTGAATTACTAGCACAACCCTCCTAGAGCTGGTCTACCTGCATTACTAGCACAACCCTCCTAGAGCTGGTCTACCTGCATTACTAGCACAACCCTCCTAGAGCTGGTCTACCTGCATTACTAGCACAACCCTCCTAGAGCTGGTCTACCTGCATTACTAGCACAACCCTCCTAGAGCTGGTCTACCTGCATTACTAGCACAACCCTCCTAGAGCTGGTCTACCTGCATTACTAGCACAACCCTCCTAGAGCTGGTCTACCTGCATTACTAGCGCAACCCACCTAGAGCTGGTCTACCTGCATTACTAGCACAACCCACCTAGAGCGGGTCTACCTGATTTACTAGCACAACCCTCCTAGAGCTGGTCTACCTGCATTACTAGCACAACCCTCCTAGAGCGGGTCTACCTGCATTACTAGCACAACCCTCCTAGAGCTGGTATACCTGCATTACTAGCACAACCCTCCTAGAGCTGGTCTACCTGCATTACTAGCACAACCCTCCTAGAGCTGGTCTACCTGCATTACTAGCACAACCCACCTAGAGCTGGTCTACCTGCATTACTAGCACAACCCACCTAGAGCTGGTCTACCTGCATTACTAGCACAACCCACCTGTAGATGGTCTACCTGCATTACCAGCATAACCCTCCTAGAGCTGGTCTACCTGCATTACTAGCACAACCCTCCTAGAGCTGGTCTACCTGCATTACTAGCACAACCCTCCTAGAGCTGGTCTACCTGCATTACTAGCACAACCCACCTAGAGCTGGTCTACCTGCATTACTAGCACAACCCACCTAGAGCTGGTCTACCTGCATTACTAGCACAACCCACCTAGAGCTGGTCTACCTGCATTACTAGCACAACCCACCTAGAGCTGGTCTACCTGCATTACTAGCACAACCCTCCTTGAGCTGGTCTACCTGCATTACTAGCACAACCCTCCTAGAGCTGGTCTACCTGCATTACTAGCACAACCCTCCTAGAGCTGGTCTACCTGCATTACTAGCACAACCCTCCTAGAGCTTGTCTACCTGCATTACTAGCACAACCCTCCTAGAGCTGGTCTACCTGCATTACTAGCACAACCCACCTAGAGCTGGTCTACCTGCATTACTAGCACAACCCACCTAGAGCTGGTCTACCTGCATTACTAGCACAACCCACCTAGAGCTGGTCTACCTGCATTACTAGCACAACCCACCTAGAGCTGGTCTAACTGCATTACTAGCACAACCCACCTGTAGCTGGTCTACCTGCATTACCAGCATAACCCTCCTAGAGCTGGTCTACCTGCATTACTAGCACAACCCACCTGTAGCTGGTCTACCTGCATTACCAGCATAACCCTCCTAGAGCTGGTCTACCTGCATTACTAGCATAACCCTCCTAGAGCTGGTCTACCTGCATTACTAGCACAACCCTCCTAGAGCTGGTCTACCTGCATTACTAGCACAACCCTCCTAGAGCTGGTCTACCTGCATTACTAGCACAACCCTCCTAGAGCTGGTCTACCTGCATTACTAGCACAACCCACCTAGAGCTGGTCTACCTGCATTACTAGCACAACCCACCTAGAGCTGGTCTACCTGCATTACTAGCACAACCCACCTAGAGCTGGTCTACCTGCATTACTAGCACAACCCACCTAGAGCTGGTCTACCTGCATTACTAGCACAACCCTCCTAGAGCTGGTCTACCTGCATTACTAGCACAACCCTCCTAGAGCTGGTCTACCTGCATTACTAGCACAACCCTCCTAGAGCTGGTCTACCTGCATTACTAGCACAACCCCCCTAGAGCTGGTCTACCTGCATTACTAGCACAACCCTCCTAGAGCTGGTCTACCTGCATTACTAGCACAACCCACCTAGAGCTGGTCTACCTGCATTACTAGCACAACCCACCTAGAGCTGGTCTACCTGCATTACTAGCACAACCCACCTAGAGCTGGCCTACCTGCATTACTAGCACAACCCACCTAGAGCTGGTCTACCTGCATTACTAGCACAACCCACCTGTAGCTGGTCTACCTGCATTACCAGCATAACCCTCCTAGAGCTGGTCTACCTGCATTACTAGCACAACCCTCCTAGAGCTGGTCTACCTGCATTACTAGCACAACCCACCTGTAGCTGGTCTACCTGCATTACTAGCACAACCCACCTAGAGCTGGTCTACCTGCATTACTAGAACAACCCACCTAGTGCTGGTCTATCTGCATTACTAGCACAACCCACCTAGAGCTGGTCTACCTGCATTACTAGCACAACCCACCTAGAGCTGGTCTACCTGCATTACTAGCACAACCCACCTGTAGCTGGTCTACCTGCATTACTAGCACAACCCACCTAGAGCTGGTCTACCTGCATTACTAGAACAACCCACCTAGTGCTGGTCTATCTGCATTACTAGCACAACCCACCTAGAGCTGGTCTACCTGCATTACTAGCACAACCCACCTAGAGCTGGTCTACCTGCATTACTAGCACAACCCTCCTAGAGCTGGTCTACCTGCATTACTAGCACAACACACCTAGAGCTGGTCTACCTGCATTACTAGCACAACCCACCTTTAACTGAGAATTACCTTCCAGGGAGATTGCCACACATTTGACTACCCCCAGTCTGTGTTCACGTTCTTCCAGGATTATATTTATTCAACGTTAACCGGAACCCGAGCCAGTAAAGGCAGCTATAGTTATATACCCTATTCACACACGGTCTGTGACACGGCAGTTAAAAACAGCTCATCGGCTTTGTTTAGATCTATACGAACCATCAAATATGATTTGTTATTTACACCAGCTTGTTGATATGAGGAACTTTGTTTGGACCATAAGCCCTATTACACGCCCCAACCCGAGCACTCCAGTCTGCCACCTCAGGTCTCCTGGCACTTTCACACCTACGGGAGGGCAGCTCCCACTCAGCCCAGGCCAAGCTCTTCTCTGTCCTGGCACCCCAATGGTGGAACCATCTTCCCCCTGAAGCTAGGACAGCAGAGTCCCTGCCCATCTTCCCCCTGAAGCTAGGACAGCAGAGTCCCTGCCCATCTTCCCCCTGAAGCTAGGACAGCAGAGTCTCTCCCCATCTTCCCCCTGAAGCTAGGACAGTAGAGTCCCTGCCCATCTTCCCCCTGAAGCTAGGACAGCAGAGTCCCTGCCCATCTTCCCCCTGAATCTAGGACAGCAGAGTCTCTGCCCATCTTCCCCCTGAAGCTAGGACAGCAGAGTCCCTGCCCATCTTCCCCCTGAAGCTAGGACAGAAGAGTCCCTGTCCAGCTTCTGAAAACATCTGAAACCCTACCTCTTCTAACAGTATCTTAAATACTCCTCCTCCTCACCTCGTGGTCAAGAGGAAGAACATTCTTAAAAAGGGAATGGGTTTCAATTGTTACATAAGACCCATATATCTGCTACAGACTCAGAAGAGATTGAGACCAAGTGTACACCAGCTTAAACAACAGATCTATGGGGTCTATAAGGATGGGGTCTATATGGACGGAGTCTATAAGGACGGGGTCTATAAGGACGGGGTCTATAAGGACGGGGTCTATAAGGACGGGGTCTATAAGGACGGGGTCTATAAGGACGGGGTCTATAAGGACGGAGTCTATAAGGACGGGGTCTATAAGGACGGGGTCTATAAGGACGGAGTCTATAAGGACGGAGTCTATAAGGACGGGGTCTATAAGGACGGGGTCTATAAGGACGGGGTCTATAAGGACGGAGTCTATAAGGACGGAGTCTATAAGGACGGAGTCTATAAGGACGGGGTCTATAAGGACGGGGTCTAGAAGGACGGGGTCTATAAGGACGGGGTCTATAAGGACGGAGTCTATAAGGACGGGGTCTATAAGGACGGGGTCTATAAGGACGGGGTCTATAAGGACGGGGTCTATAAGGACGGAGTCTATAAGGACGGAGTCTATAAGGACGGGGTCTATAAGGACGGTGTCTATAAGGACGGGGTCTATAAGGACGGAGTCTATAAGGACGGAGTCTATAAGGACGGGGTCTATAAGGACGGGGTCTATATGGACGGAGTCTATAAGGACGGTGTTTAGAAGGACGGGGTCTATAAGGACGGGGTCTATAAGGACGGGGTCTATAAGGACGGAGTCTATAAGGACGGGGTCTATAAGGACGGTGTCTATAAGGACGGGGTCTATAAGGACGGGGTCTATAAGGACGGGGTCTATAAGGACGGGGTCTATAAGGACGGAGTCTATAAGGACGGAGTCTATAAGGACGGGGTCTATAAGGACGGGGTCTAGAAGGACGGGGTCTATAAGGACGGTGTCTATAAGGACGGGGTCTATAAGGACGGGGTCTATAAGGACGGAGTCTATAAGGACGGGGTCTATAAGGACGGAGTCTATAAGGACGGGGTCTATAAGGACGGTGTCTATAAGGACGGAGTCTATAAGGACGGGGTCTATAAGGACGGGGTCTATAAGGACGGTGTCTATAAGGACGGAGTCTATAAGGACGGTGTTTAGAAGGACGGGGTCTATAAGGACGGGGTCTATAAGGACGGGGTCTATAAGGACGGAGTCTATAAGGACGGGGTCTATAAGGACGGGGTCTATAAGGACGGGGTCTATAAGGACGGGGTCTATAAGGACGGAGTCTATAAGGACGGGGTCTATAAGGACGGAGTCTATAAGGACGGGGTCTATAAGGACGGAGTCTATAAGGACGGGGTCTATAAGGACGGTGTCTATAAGGACGGGGTCTATAAGGACGGGGTCTATATGGACGGAGTCTATAAGGACGGTGTTTAGAAGGACGGGGTCTATAAGGACGGGGTCTATAAGGACGGAGTCTATAAGGACGGAGTCTATAAGGACGGGGTCTATAAGGACGGGGTCTATAAGGACGGGGTCTATAAGGACGGAGTCTATAAGGACGGAGTCTATAAGGAAGGGGTCTATAAGGACGGGGTCTATAAGGACGGAGTCTATAAGGACGGGGTCTATAAGGACGGTGTCTATAAGGACGGGGTCTATAAGGACGGAGTCTATAAGGACGGGGTCTATAAGGACGGGGTCTATAAGGACGGGGTCTATAAGGACGGGGTCTATAAGGACGGGGTCTATAAGGACGGGGTCTATATGGACGGGGTCTATAAGGACGGGGTCTATAAGGACGGGGTCTATAAGGACGGGGTCTATAAGGACGGTGTCTATAAGGACGGTGTCTATAAGGACGGGGTCTATAAGGACGGGGTCTATAAGGACGGGGTCTATAAGGACGGGGTCTATAAGGACGGGGTCTATAAGGACGGGGTCTATAAGGACGGAGTCTATAAGGACGGGGTCTATAAGGACGGGGTCTATAAGGACGGTGTCTATAAGGACGGAGTCTATAAGGACGGGGTCTATAAGGACGGGGTCTATAAGGACGGGGTCTATAAGGACGGGGTCTATAAGGACGGAGTCTATAAGGACGGGGTCTATAAGGACGGAGTCTATAAGGACGGAGTCTATAAGGACGGGGTCTATAAGGACGGGGTCTATAAGGACGGAGTCTATAAGGACGGGGTCTATAAGGACGGAGTCTATAAGGACGGGGTCTATAAGGACGGGGTCTATAAGGACGGGGTCTATAAGGACGGGGTCTATAAGGACGGAGTCTATAAGGACGGGGTCTATAAGGACGGAGTCTATAAGGACGGAGTCTATAAGGACGGGGTCTATAAGGACGGGGTCTATAAGGACGGAGTCTATAAGGACGGTGTCTATAAGGACGGAGTCTATAAGGACGGGGACTATAAGGACGGGGTCTATAAGGACGGGGTCTATAAGGACGGAGTCTATAAGGACGGGGTCTATAAGGACGGAGTCTATAAGGACGGGGTCTATAAGGACGGGGTCTATAAGGACGGAGTCTATAAGGACGGGGTCTATAAGGACGGGGTCTATAAGGACGGGGTCTATAAGGACGGGGTCTATAAGGACGGGGTCTATAAGGACGGGGTCTATAAGGACGGAGTCTATAAGGACGGGGTCTATAAGGACGGGGTCTATAAGGACGGGGTCTATAAGGACGGGGTCTATAAGGACGGGGTCTATAAGGACGGGGTCTATAAGGACGGAGTCTATAAGGACGGGGTCTATAAGGACGGGGTCTATAAGGACGGGGTCTATAAGGACGGAGTCTATAAGGACGGGGTCTATAAGGACGGAGTCTATAAGGACGGAGTCTATAAGGAAGGGGTCTATAAGGACGGGGTCTAGAAGGACGGGGTCTATAAGGACGGAGTCTATAAGGACGGGGTCTATAAGGACGGGGTCTATAAGGACGGAGTCTAGAAGGACGGGGTCTATAAGGACGGAGTCTATAAGGACGTGGTCTATAAGGACGGGGTCTAGAAGGACGGGGTCTATAAGGACGGAGTCTATAAGGACGGAGTCTATAAGGAAGGGGTCTATAAGGACGGGGTCTATAAGGACGGGGTCTATAAGGACGGAGTCTATAAGGACGGGGTCTATAAGGACGTGGTCTATAAGGACGGAGTCTAGAAGGACGGGGTCTATAAGGACGGGGTCTATAAGGACGGGGTCTATAAGGACGGGGTCTATAAGGACGGGGTCTATAAGGACGGGGTCTATATGGACGGAGTCTATAAGGACGGGGACTATAAGGACGGGGTCTATAAGGACGGGGTCTATAAGGACGGAGTCTATAAGGACGGAGTCTATAAGGACGGGGTCTATAAGGACGGGGTCTATAAGGACGGGGTCTATAAGGACGGGGTCTATAAGGACGTGGTCTATAAGGACGGGGTCTAGAAGGACGGGGTCTATAAGGACGGAGTCTATAAGGACGGAGTCTATAAGGAAGGAGTCTATAAGGACGGGGTCTAGAAGGACGGGGTCTATAAGGACGGAGTCTATAAGGACGGGGTCTATAAGGACGTGGTCTATAAGGACGGAGTCTAGAAGGACGGGGTCTATAAGGACGGAGTCTATAAGGACGGGGTCTATAAGGACGGGGTCTATAAGGACGGGGTCTATAAGGACGGGGTCTATAAGGACGGGGTCTATAAGGACGGAGTCTATAAGGACGGGGTCTATAAGGACGTGGTCTAGAAGGACGGGGTCTATAAGGACGGAGTCTATAAGGACGGGGTCTATAAGGACGGGGTCTATAAGGACGGAGTCTATAAGGACGGGGTCTATAAGGACGGGGTCTATAAGGACGTGGTCTAGAAGGACGGGGTCTATAAGGACGGAGTCTATAAGGACGGAGTCTATAAGGACGGGGTCTATAAGGACGGGGTCTATAAGGACGGGGTCTAGAAGGACGGGGTCTATAAGGACGGAGTCTATAAGGACGGGGTCTATAAGGACGTGGTCTAGAAGGACGGGGTCTATAAGGACGGAGTCTATAAGGACGGGGTCTATAAGGACGGGGTCTATAAGGACGGAGTCTATAAGGACGGGGTCTATAAGGACGGGGTCTATAAGGACGGGGTCTATAAGGACGGGGTCTATAAGGACGGAGTCTATAAGGACGGAGTCTATAAGGAAGGAGTCTATAAGGACGGGGTCTAGAAGGACGGGGTCTATAAGGACGGAGTCTATAAGGACGTGGTCTAGAAGGACGGGGTCTATAAGGACGGAGTCTATAAGGACGGAGTCTATAAGGACGTGGTCTAGAAGGACGGAGTCTATAAGGACGTGGTCTATAAGGACGGGGTCTAGAAGGACGGGGTCTATAAGGACGGGGTCTATAAGGACGGAGTCTATAAGGACGTGGTCTATAAGGACGGGGTCTAGAAGGACGGGGTCTATAAGGACGGAGTCTATAAGGACGGAGTCTATAAGGAAGGAGTCTATAAGGACGGGGTCTAGAAGGACGGGGTCTATAAGGACGGAGTCTATAAGGACGGGGTCTATAAGGACGTGGTCTATAAGGACGGAGTCTAGAAGGACGGGGTCTATAAGGACGGAGTCTATAAGGACGGAGTCTATAAGGACGGGGTCTATAAGGACGGAGTCTATAAGGACGGGGTCTATAAGGACGGGGTCTATAAGGACGGTGTCTATAAGGACGGAGTCTATAAGGACGGGGTCTATAAGGACGGGGTCTATAAGGACGGAGTCTATAAGGACGGAGTCTATAAGGACGGGGTCTATAAGGACGGAGTCTATAAGGACGGGGTCTATAAGGACGGGGTCTATAAGGACGGAGTCTATAAGGACGGGGTCTATAAGGACGGGGTCTATAAGGACGGAGTCTATAAGGACGGGGTCTATAAGGACGGGGTCTATAAGGACGGGGTCTATAAGGACGGGGTCTATAAGGACGGGGTCTATAAGGACGGGGTCTATAAGGACGGGGTCTATAAGGACGGTGTCTATAAGGACGGGGTCTATAAGGACGGGGTCTATAAGGACGGAGTCTATAAGGACGGGGTCTATAAGGACGGGGTCTATAAGGACGGGGTCTATAAGGACGGGGTCTATAAGGACGGTGTCTATAAGGACGGTGTCTATAAGGACGGAGTCTATAAGGACGGGGTCTATAAGGACGGGGTCTATAAGGACGGAGTCTATAAGGACGGGGTCTATAAGGACGGGGTCTATAAGGACGGAGTCTATAAGGACGGGGTCTATAAGGACGGGGTCTATAAGGACGGAGTCTATAAGGACGGGGTCTATAAGGACGGGGTCTATAAGGACGGGGTCTATAAGGACGGGGTCTATAAGGACGGGGTCTATAAGGACGGAGTCTATAAGGACGGAGTCTATAAGGACGGGGTCTATAAGGACGGGGTCTATAAGGACGGAGTCTATAAGGACGGGGTCTATAAGGACGGAGTCTATAAGGACGGGGTCTATAAGGACGGGGTCTATAAGGACGGGGTCTATAAGGACGTGGTCTATAAGGACGGGGTCTATAAGGACGGGGTCTATAAGGACGGAGTCTATAAGGACGGAGTCTATAAGGACGGGGTCTATAAGGACGGGGTCTATAAGGACGGGGTCTATAAGGACGGGGTCTATAAGGACGGAGTCTATAAGGACGGGGTCTATAAGGACGGAGTCTATAAGGACGGGGTCTATAAGGACGGGGTCTATAAGGACGGGGTCTATAAGGACGGGGTCTATAAGGACGGAGTCTATAAGGACGGTGTCTATAAGGACGGAGTCTATAAGGACGGGGACTATAAGGACGGGGTCTATAAGGACGGGGTCTATAAGGACGGGGTCTATAAGGACGGGGTCTATAAGGACGGGGTCTATAAGGACGGGGTCTATAAGGACGGAGTCTATAAGGACGGGGTCTATAAGGACGGGGTCTATAAGGACGGGGTCTATAAGGACGGGGTCTATAAGGACGGGGTCTATAAGGACGGGGTCTATAAGGACGGAGTCTATAAGGACGGGGTCTATAAGGACGGGGTCTATAAGGACGGGGTCTATAAGGACGGGGTCTATAAGGACGGGGTCTATAAGGACGGGGTCTATAAGGACGGGGTCTATAAGGACGGAGTCTATAAGGACGGGGTCTATAAGGACGGGGTCTATAAGGACGGAGTCTATAAGGACGGGGTCTATAAGGACGGGGTCTATAAGGACGGGGTCTATAAGGACGGAGTCTATAAGGACGGAGTCTATAAGGACGGGGTCTATAAGGACGGGGTCTAGAAGGACGGAGTCTATAAGGACGTGGTCTATAAGGACGGGGTCTAGAAGGACGGGGTCTATAAGGACGGGGTCTATAAGGACGGGGTCTATAAGGACGGGGTCTATAAGGACGGAGTCTATAAGGACGGGGTCTATAAGGACGGGGTCTATAAGGACGGGGTCTATAAGGACGGAGTCTATAAGGACGGGGTCTATAAGGACGGGGTCTAGAAGGACTGGTTCTATAAGGACGGAGTCTATAAGGACGGAGTCTATAAGGAAGGAGTCTATAAGGACGGGGTCTAGAAGGACGGGGTCTATAAGGACGGGGTCTAGAAGGACGGGGTCTAGAAGGACGGGGTCTATAAGGACGGAGTCTATAAGGACGGAGTCTATAAGGAAGGAGTCTATAAGGACGGGGTCTAGAAGGACGGGGTCTATAAGGACGGGGTCTATAAGGACGGGGTCTATATGGACGGAGTCTATAAGGACGGGGTCTATAAGGACGGGGTCTATAAGGACGGGGTCTATAAGGACGGAGTCTATAAGGACGGGGTCTATAAGGACGGAGTCTATAAGGACGGAGTCTATAAGGAAGGGGTCTATAAGGACGGGGTCAATAAGGACGGGGTCTATAAGGACGGAGTCTATAAGGACGGGGTCTATAAGGACGGGGTCTATAAGGACGGGGTCTAGAAGGACGGAGTCTAGAAGGACGGGGTCTATAAGGACGGGGTCTATAAGGACGTGGTCAATAAGGACGGAGTCTATAAGGACGGGGTCTATAAGGACGGAGTCTATAAGGACGGGGTCTATAAGGACGGGGTCTATAAGGACGGTGTCTATAAGGACGGAGTCTATAAGGACGGGGTCTATAAGGACGGGGTCTATAAGGACGGAGTCTATAAGGACGGGGTCTATAAGGACGGAGTCTATAAGGACGGGGTCTATAAGGACGGGGTCTATAAGGACGGAGTCTATAAGGACGGGGTCTATAAGGACGGGGTCTATAAGGACGGAGTCTATAAGGACGGGGTCTATAAGGACGGGGTCTATAAGGACGGGGTCTATAAGGACGGGGTCTATAAGGACGGGGTCTATAAGGACGGGGTCTATAAGGACGGGGTCTATAAGGACGGAGTCTATAAGGACGGGGTCTATAAGGACGGGGTCTATAAGGACGGGGTCTATAAGGACGGGGTCTATAAGGACGGAGTCTATAAGGACGGGGTCTATAAGGACGGAGTCTAGAAGGACGGGGTCTATAAGGACGGGGTCTATAAGGACGTGGTCTATAAGGACGGGGTCTAGAAGGACGGAGTCTATAAGGACGGAGTCTATAAGGAAGGGGTCTATAAGGACGGGGTCTAGAAGGACGGGGTCTAGAAGGACGGGGTCTATAAGGACGGGGTCTATAAGGACGGGGTCTATAAGGACGGGGTCAATAAGGACGGAGTCTATAAGGACGGAGTCTATAAGGACGGGGTCTATAAGGACGGGGTCTATAAGGACGGGGTCTATAAGGACGGGGTCAATAAGGACGGAGTCTATAAGGACGGAGTCTATAAGGACGGGGTCTATAAGGACGGGGTCTATAAGGACGGGGTCTATAAGGACGGGGTCTATAAGGACGGGGTCTATAAGGACGGGGTCAATAAGGACGGAGTCTATAAGGACGGGGTCTATAAGGACGGGGTCTATAAGGACGGGGTCTATAAGGACGGGGTCTATAAGGACGGGGTCTATAAGGACGGGGTCTATAAGGACGGGGTCTATAAGGACGGGGTCTATAAGGACGGAGTCTATAAGGACGGGGTCTATAAGGACGGGGTCTATAAGGACGGGGTCTATAAGGACGGGGTCTATAAGGACGGGGTCTATAAGGACGGTGTCTATAAGGACGGTGTCTATAAGGACGGAGTCTATAAGGACGGGGTCTATAAGGACGGGGTCTATAAGGACGGAGCCTATAAGGACGGAGTCTATAAGGACGGGGTCTATAAGGACGGAGTCTATAAGGACGGGGTCTATAAGGACGGGGTCTATAAGGACGGAGTCTATAAGGACGGGGTCTATAAGGACGGGGTCTATAAGGACGGAGTCTATAAGGACGGGGTCTATAAGGACGGGGTCTATAAGGACGGAGTCTATAAGGACGGAGTCTATAAGGACGGGGTCTATAAGGACGGGGTCTATAAGGACGGAGTCTATAAGGACGGGGTCTATAAGGACGGAGTCTATAAGGACGGAGTCTATAAGGACGGGGTCTATAAGGACGGGGTCTATAAGGACGGAGTCTATAAGGACGGGGTCTATAAGGACGGGGTCTATAAGGACGGAGTCTATAAGGACGGGGTCTATAAGGACGGGGTCTATAAGGGCGGGGTCTATAAGGACGGGGTCTATAAGGACGGAGTCTATAAGGACGGGGTCTATAAGGACGGAGTCTATAAGGACGGGGTCTATAAGGACGGGGTCTATAAGGACGGGGTCTATAAGGACGGAGTCTATAAGGACGGTGTCTATAAGGACGGAGTCTATAAGGACGGGGACTATAAGGACGGGGTCTATAAGGACGGGGTCTATAAGGACGGAGTCTATAAGGACGGAGTCTATAAGGACGGGGCCTATAAGGACGGAGTCTATAAGGACGGGGTCTATAAGGACGGGGTCTATAAGGACGGGGTCTATAAGGACGGGGTCTATAAGGACGGGGTCTATAAGGACGGGGTCTATAAGGACGGGGTCTATAAGGACGGGGTCTATAAGGACGGGGTCTATAAGGACGGAGTCTATAAGGACGGGGTCTATAAGGACGGGGTCTATAAGGACGGAGTCTATAAGGACGGGGTCTATAAGGACGGGGTCTATAAGGACGGAGTCTATAAGGACGGGGTCTATAAGGAAGGGGTCTATAAGGACGGAGTCTAGAAGGACGGGGTCTATAAGGACGGGGTCTATAAGGACGTGGTCTATAAGGACGGGGTCTAGAAGGACGGAGTCTATAAGGACGGAGTCTATAAGGAAGGGGTCTATAAGGACGGGGTCTAGAAGGACGGGGTCTATAAGGACGGAGTCTATAAGGACGGGGTCTATAAGGACGTGGTCTATAAGGACGGAGTCTAGAAGGACGGGGTCTATAAGGACGGAGTCTATAAGGACGGAGTCTATAAGGACGGGGTCTATAAGGACGGGGTCTATAAGGACGGAGTCTATAAGGACGGGGTCTATAAGGACGGGGTCTATATGGACGGAGTCTATAAGGACGGGGACTATAAGGACGGGGTCTATAAGGACGGAGTCTATAAGGACGGAGTCTATAAGGACGGGGTCTATAAGGACGGGGTCTATAAGGACGGAGTCTAGAAGGACGGGGTCTATAAGGACGGGGTCTATAAGGACGTGGTCTATAAGGACGGGGTCTATAAGGACGGGGTCTATAAGGACGGAGCCTATAAGGACGGAGTCTATAAGGACGGGGTCTATAAGGACGGAGTCTATAAGGACGGGGTCTATAAGGACGGGGTCTATAAGGACGGAGTCTATAAGGACGGGGTCTATAAGGACGGGGTCTATAAGGACGGAGTCTATAAGGACGGGGTCTATAAGGACGGGGTCTATAAGGACGGAGTCTATAAGGACGGAGTCTATAAGGACGGGGTCTATAAGGACGGGGTCTATAAGGACGGAGTCTATAAGGACGGGGTCTATAAGGACGGGGTCTATAAGGACGGAGTCTATAAGGACGGGGTCTATAAGGACGGGGTCTATAAGGACGGAGTCTATAAGGACGGGGTCTATAAGGACGGAGTCTATAAGGACGGAGTCTATAAGGACGGGGTCTATAAGGACGGGGTCTATAAGGACGGAGTCTATAAGGACGGGGTCTATAAGGACGGAGTCTATAAGGACGGAGTCTATAAGGACGGGGTCTATAAGGACGGGGTCTATAAGGACGGAGTCTATAAGGACGGGGTCTATAAGGACGGGGTCTATAAGGACGGAGTCTATAAGGACGGGGTCTATAAGGACGGGGTCTATAAGGGCGGGGTCTATAAGGACGGGGTCTATAAGGACGGAGTCTATAAGGACGGGGTCTATAAGGACGGAGTCTATAAGGACGGGGTCTATAAGGACGGGGTCTATAAGGACGGGGTCTATAAGGACGGAGTCTATAAGGACGGTGTCTATAAGGACGGAGTCTATAAGGACGGGGACTATAAGGACGGGGTCTATAAGGACGGGGTCTATAAGGACGGAGTCTATAAGGACGGAGTCTATAAGGACGGGGCCTATAAGGACGGAGTCTATAAGGACGGGGTCTATAAGGACGGGGTCTATAAGGACGGGGTCTATAAGGACGGGGTCTATAAGGACGGGGTCTATAAGGACGGGGTCTATAAGGACGGGGTCTATAAGGACGGGGTCTATAAGGACGGGGTCTATAAGGACGGAGTCTATAAGGACGGGGTCTATAAGGACGGGGTCTATAAGGACGGAGTCTATAAGGACGGGGTCTATAAGGACGGGGTCTATAAGGACGGAGTCTATAAGGACGGGGTCTATAAGGAAGGGGTCTATAAGGACGGAGTCTAGAAGGACGGGGTCTATAAGGACGGGGTCTATAAGGACGTGGTCTATAAGGACGGGGTCTAGAAGGACGGAGTCT
This sequence comes from Salvelinus alpinus, assembly GCF_045679555.1. NCBI lineage: Eukaryota > Metazoa > Chordata > Actinopteri > Salmoniformes > Salmonidae > Salvelinus > Salvelinus alpinus. Next base: position 46,073,656 of record NC_092110.1, on the reverse strand, counting down.
ATAAGGACGGAGTCTATAAGGAAGGGGTCTATAAGGACGGGGTCTAGAAGGACGGGGTCTATAAGGACGGAGTCTATAAGGACGGGGTCTATAAGGACGTGGTCTATAAGGACGGAGTCTAGAAGGACGGGGTCTATAAGGACGGAGTCTATAAGGACGGAGTCTATAAGGACGGGGTCTATAAGGACGGGGTCTATAAGGACGGAGTCTATAAGGACGGGGTCTATAAGGACGGGGTCTATATGGACGGAGTCTATAAGGACGGGGACTATAAGGACGGGGTCTATAAGGACGGAGTCTATAAGGACGGAGTCTATAAGGACGGGGTCTATAAGGACGGGGTCTATAAGGACGGAGTCTAGAAGGACGGGGTCTATAAGGACGGAGTCTATAAGGACGTGGTCTATAAGGACGGGGTCTAGAAGGACGGGGTCTATAAGGACGGAGTCTATAAGGACGGAGTCTATAAGGAAGGGGTCTATAAGGACGGGGTCTAGAAGGACGGGGTCTATAAGGACGGAGTCTATAAGGACGGGGTCTATAAGGACGTGGTCTATAAGGACGGAGTCTAGAAGGACGGGGTCTATAAGGACGGAGTCTATAAGGACGGAGTCTATAAGGACGGGGTCTATAAGGACGGAGTCTATAAGGACGGGGTCTATAAGGACGGGGTCTATAAGGACGGTGTCTATAAGGACGGTGTCTATAAGGACGGAGTCTATAAGGACGGGGTCTATAAGGACGGGGTCTATAAGGACGGAGTCTATAAGGACGGAGTCTATAAGGACGGGGTCTATAAGGACGGGGTCTATAAGGACGGGGTCTATAAGGACGGAGTCTATAAGGACGGAGTCTATAAGGACGGAGTCTATAAGGACGGAGTCTATAAGGACGGGGTCTATAAGGACGGGGTCTATAAGGACGGGGTCTATAAGGACGGAGTCTATAAGGACGGAGTCTATAAGGACGGGGTCTATAAGGACGGGGTCTATAAGGACGGGGTCTATAAGGACGGAGTCTATAAGGACGGGGTCTATAAGGACGGGGTCTATATGGACGGGGTCTATAAGGACGGGGTCTATAAGGACGGGGTCTATAAGGACGGAGTCTATAAGGACGGGGTCTATAAGGACGGGGTCTATAAGGACGGGGTCTATAAGGACGGGGTCTATAAGGACGGAGTCTATAAGGACGGAGTCTATAAGGACGGGGTCTATAAGGACGGGGTCTATAAGGACGGAGTCTATAAGGACGGAGTCTATAAGGACGGGGTCTATAAGGACGGGGTCTATAAGGACGGGGTCTATAAGGACGGGGTCTATAAGGACGGGGTCTATAAGGACGGGGTCTATAAGGACGGGGTCTATAAGGACGGAGTCTATAAGGACGGGGTCAATAAGGACGGGGTCTATAAGGACGGGGTCTATAAGGACGGGGTCTATAAGGACGGGGTCAATAAGGACGGAGTCTATAAGGACGGGGTCAATAAGGACGGGGTCTATAAGGACGGGGTCTATAAGGACGGGGTCTATAAGGACGGGGTCTATAAGGACGGAGTCTATAAGGACGGAGTCTATAAGGACGGGGTCTATAAGGACGGGGTCTATAAGGACGGGGTCTATAAGGACGGGGTCTATAAGGACGGAGTCTATAAGGACGGGGTCTATAAGGACGGAGTCTATAAGGACGGGGTCTATAAGGACGGGGTCAATAAGGACGGGGTCTATAAGGACGGGGTCTATAAGGACGGGGTCTATAAGGACGGAGTCTATAAGGACGGAGTCTATAAGGACGGGGTCTATAAGGACGGAGTCTATAAGGACGGGGTCTATAAGGACGGGGTCTATAAGGACGGGGTCAATAAGGACGGAGTCTATAAGGACGGAGTCTATAAGGACGGGGTCTATAAGGACGGGGTCTATAAGGACGGGGTCTATAAGGACGGGGTCTATAAGGACGGAGTCTATAAGGACGGGGTCAATAAGGACGGAGTCTATAAGGACGGGGTCTATAAGGACGGGGTCTATAAGGACGGAGTCTATAAGGACGGAGTCTATAAGGACGGGGTCTATAAGGACGGGGTCTATAAGGACGGGGTCTATAAGGACGGAGTCTATAAGGACGGGGTCTATAAGGACGGGGTCTATAAGGACGGGGTCTATAAGGACGGGGTCAATAAGGACGGAGTCTATAAGGACGGAGTCTATAAGGACGGGGTCTATAAGGACGGGGTCTATAAGGACGGGGTCTATAAGGACGGGGTCTATAAGGACGGAGTCTATAAGGACGGGGTCAATAAGGACGGAGTCTATAAGGACGGGGTCTATAAGGACGGGGTCTATAAGGACGGGGTCTATAAGGACGGGGTCTATAAGGACGGGGTCTATAAGGACGGAGTCTATAAGGACGGGGTCAATAAGGACGGGGTCTATAAGGACGGGGTCTATAAGGACGGGGTCTATAAGGACGGGGTCAATAAGGACGGAGTCTATAAGGACGGAGTCTATAAGGACGGGGTCTATAAGGACGGGGTCTATAAGGACGGGGTCTATAAGGACGGGGTCTATAAGGACGGGGTCTATAAGGACGGAGTCTATAAGGACGGGGTCTATAAGGACGGGGTCTATAAGGACGGGGTCTATAAGGACGGGGTCTATAAGGACGGGGTCTATAAGGACGGAGTCTATAAGGACGGGGTCTATAAGGACGGGGTCTATAAGGACGGGGTCTATAAGGACGGGGTCTATAAGGACGGGGTCTATAAGGACGGGGTCTATAAGGACGGAGTCTATAAGGACGGGGTCTATAAGGACGGAGTCTATAAGGACGGGGTCTATAAGGACGGGGTCTATAAGGACGGTGTCTATAAGGACGGTGTCTATAAGGACGGAGTCTATACGGACGGGGTCTATAAGGACGGAGTCTATAAGGACGGAGTCTATAAGGACGGGGTCTATAAGGACGGAGTCTATAAGGACGGGGTCTATAAGGACGGGGTCTATAAGGACGGGGTCTATAAGGACGGGGTCTATAAGGACGGAGTCTATAAGGACGGGGTCTATAAGGACGGGGTCTATAAGGACGGGGTCTATAAGGACGGGGTCTATAAGGACGGGGTCTATAAGGACGGGGTCTATAAGGACGGAGTCTATAAGGACGGGGTCTATAAGGACGGGGTCTATAAGGACGGGGTCTATAAGGACGGGGTCTATAAGGACGGAGTCTATAAGGACGGGGTCTATAAGGACGGGGTCTATAAGGACGGAGTCTATAAGGACGGGGTCTATATGGACGGGGTCTATAAGGACGGGGTCTATAAGGACGGGGTCTATAAGGACGGAGTCTATAAGGACGGTGTCTATAAGGACGGTGTCTATAAGGACGGGGTCTATAAGGACGGGGTCTATATGGACGGGGTCTATAAGGACGGGGTCTATAAGGACGGGGTCTATAAGGACGGGGTCTATAAGGACGGAGTCTATAAGGACGGGGTCTATAAGGACGGGGTCTATAAGGACGGGGTCTATAAGGACGGAGTCTATAAGGACGGGGTCTATAAGGACGGGGTCTATAAGGACGGAGTCTATAAGGACGGGGTCTATAAGGACGGTGTCTATAAGGACGGGGTCTATAAGGACGGGGTCTATAAGGACGGGGTCTATAAGGACGGGGTCTATAAGGACGGAGTCTATAAGGACGGTGTCTATAAGGACGGGGTCTATAAGGACGGGGTCTATAAGGACGGGGTCTATAAGGACGGGGTCTATAAGGACGGGGTCTATAAGGACGGGGTCTATAAGGACGGGGTCTATAAGGACGGGGTCTATAAGGACGGGGTCTATAAGGACGGAGTCTATAAGGACGGGGTCTATAAGGACGGGGTCTATAAGGACGGGGTCTATAAGGACGGGGTCTATAAGGACGGGGTCTATAAGGACGGAGTCTATAAGGACGGGGTCTATAAGGACGGGGTCTATAAGGACGGGGTCTATAAGGACGGGGTCTATAAGGACGGGGTCTATAAGGACGGGGTCTATAAGGACGGGGTCTATAAGGACGGGGTCTATAAGGACGGAGTCTATAAGGACGGAGTCTATAAGGACGGGGTCTATAAGGACGGGGTCTATAAGGACGGGGTCTATAAGGACGGAGTCTATAAGGACGGGGTCTATAAGGACGGAGTCTATAAGGACGGGGTCAATAAGGACGGAGTCTATAAGGACGGGGTCTATAAGGACGGGGTCTATAAGGACGGGGTCAATAAGGACGGAGTCTATAAGGACGGGGTCAATAAGGACGGGGTCTATAAGGACGGGGTCTATAAGGACGGGGTCTATAAGGACGGGGTCTATAAGGACGGGGTCTATAAGGACGGAGTCTATAAGGACGGGGTCTATAAGGACGGGGTCTATAAGGACGGGGTCTATAAGGACGGGGTCTATAAGGACGGGGTCTATAAGGACGGAGTCTATAAGGACGGGGTCTATAAGGACGGGGTCTATAAGGACGGGGTCTATAAGGACGGGGTCTATAAGGACGGGGTCAATAAGGACGGGGTCTATAAGGACGGAGTCTATAAGGACGGAGTCTATAAGGACGGGGTCTATAAGGACGGAGTCTATAAGGACGGAGTCTATAAGGACGGGGTCTATAAGGACGGGGTCAATAAGGACGGAGTCTATAAGGACGGGGTCTATAAGGACGGGGTCTATAAGGACGGGGTCTATAAGGACGGAGTCTATAAGGACGGGGTCAATAAGGACGGAGTCTATAAGGACGGGGTCTATAAGGACGGGGTCTATAAGGACGGAGTCTATAAGGACGGAGTCTATAAGGACGGGGTCTATAAGGACGGGGTCTATAAGGACGGGGTCTATAAGGACGGAGTCTATAAGGACGGGGTCTATAAGGACGGGGTCTATAAGGACGGGGTCAATAAGGACGGAGTCTATAAGGACGGAGTCTATAAGGACGGGGTCTATAAGGACGGGGTCTATAAGGACGGGGTCTATAAGGACGGGGTCTATAAGGACGGAGTCTATAAGGACGGGGTCAATAAGGACGGAGTCTATAAGGACGGGGTCTATAAGGACGGGGTCTATAAGGACGGGGTCTATAAGGACGGGGTCTATAAGGACGGGGTCTATAAGGACGGGGTCTATAAGGACGGGGTCAATAAGGACGGGGTCTATAAGGACGGGGTCTATAAGGACGGGGTCTATAAGGACGGGGTCAATAAGGACGGAGTCTATAAGGACGGAGTCTATAAGGACGGGGTCTATAAGGACGGGGTCTATAAGGACGGGGTCTATAAGGACGGGGTCTATAAGGACGGGGTCTATAAGGACGGGGTCAATAAGGACGGAGTCTATAAGGACGGAGTCTATAAGGACGGGGTCTATAAGGACGGGGTCTATAAGGACGGGGTCTATAAGGACGGAGTCTATAAGGACGGGGTCTATAAGGACGGAGTCTATAAGGACGGGGTCTATAAGGACGGAGTCTATAAGGACGGGGTCTATAAGGACGGGGTCTATAAGGACGGGGTCTATAAGGACGGAGTCTATAAGGACGGGGTCTATAAGGACGGGGTCTATAAGGACGGAGTCTATAAGGACGGAGTCTATAAGGACGGGGTCTATAAGGACGGGGTCTATAAGGACGGGGTCTATAAGGACGGGGTCTATAAGGACGGAGTCTATAAGGACGGGGTCTATAAGGACGGAGTCTATAAGGACGGGGTCTATAAGGACGGGGTCTATAAGGACGGGGTCTATAAGGACGGAGTCTATAAGGACGGAGTCTATAAGGACGGGGACTATAAGGACGGGGTCTATAAGGACGGGGTCTATAAGGACGGAGTCTATAAGGACGGAGTCTATAAGGACGGGGCCTATAAGGACGGAGTCTATAAGGACGGGGTCTATAAGGACGGGGTCTATAAGGACGGGGTCTATAAGGACGGAGTCTATAAGGACGGGGTCTATAAGGACGGGGTCTATAAGGACGGGGTCTATAAGGACGGGGTCTATAAGGACGTTGTCTATAAGGACGGGGTCTATAAGGACGGAGTCTATAAGGACGGGGTCTATAAGGACGGGGTCTATAAGGACGGAGTCTATAAGGACGGGGTCTATAAGGACGGGGTCTATAAGGACGGAGTCTATAAGGACGGGGTCTATAAGGAAGGGGTCTATAAGGACGGAGTCTAGAAGGACGGGGTCTATAAGGACGGGGTCTATAAGGACGTGGTCTATAAGGACGGGGTCTAGAAGGACGGAGTCTATAAGGACGGAGTCTATAAGGAAGGGGTCTATAAGGACGGGGTCTAGAAGGACGGAGTCTATAAGGACGGGGTCTATAAGGACGTGGTCTATAAGGACGGAGTCTAGAAGGACGGGGTCTATAAGGACGGAGTCTATAAGGACGGAGTCTATAAGGACGGGGTCTATAAGGACGGGGTCTATAAGGACGGAGTCTATAAGGACGGGGTCTATATGGACGGAGTCTATAAGGACGGGGACTATAAGGACGGGGTCTATAAGGACGGAGTCTATAAGGACGGAGTCTATAAGGACGGGGTCTATAAGGACGGGGTCTATAAGGACGGAGTCTAGAAGGACGGGGTCTATAAGGACGGAGTCTATAAGGACGTGGTCTATAAGGACGGGGTCTAGAAGGACGGGGTCTATAAGGACGGAGTCTATAAGGACGGAGTCTATAAGGAAGGGGTCTATAAGGACGGGGTCTAGAAGGACGGGGTCTATAAGGACGGAGTCTATAAGGACGGGGTCTATAAGGACGTGGTCTATAAGGACGGAGTCTAGAAGGACGGGGTCTATAAGGACGGAGTCTATAAGGACGGGGTCTATAAGGACGGAGTCTATAAGGACGGGGTCTATAAGGACGGGGTCTATAAGGACGGTGTCTATAAGGACGGTGTCTATAAGGACGGAGTCTATAAGGACGGGGTCTATAAGGACGGGGTCTATAAGGACGGAGTCTATAAGGACGGAGTCTATAAGGACGGGGTCTATAAGGACGGAGTCTATAAGGACGGGGTCTATAAGGACGGAGTCTATAAGGACGGAGTCTATAAGGACGGAGTCTATAAGGACGGAGTCTATAAGGACGGGGTCTATAAGGACGGGGTCTATAAGGACGGGGTCTATAAGGACGGAGTCTATAAGGACGGAGTCTATAAGGACGGGGTCTATAAGGACGGGGTCTATAAGGACGGGGTCTATAAGGACGGGGTCTATAAGGACGGGGTCTATAAGGACGGGGTCTATAAGGACGGGGTCTATAAGGACGGGGTCTATAAGGACGGGGTCTATAAGGACGGGGTCTATAAGGACGGGGTCTATAAGGACGGAGTCTATAAGGACGGGGTCTATAAGGACGGGGTCTATAAGGACGGGGTCTATAAGGACGGAGTCTATAAGGACGGGGTCTATAAGGACGGGGTCTATAAGGACGGAGTCTATAAGGACGGGGTCTATAAGGACGGGGTCTATAAGGACGGAGTCTATAAGGACGGAGTCTATAAGGACGGGGTCTATAAGGACGGGGTCTATAAGGACGGAGTCTATAAGGACGGGGTCTATAAGGACGGGGTCTATAAGGACGGGGTCTATAAGGACGGGGTCTATAAGGACGGGGTCTATAAGGACGGAGTCTATAAGGACGGGGTCAATAAGGACGGAGTCTATAAGGACGGGGTCTATAAGGACGGGGTCTATAAGGACGGGGTCAATAAGGACGGAGTCTATAAGGACGGGGTCTATAAGGACGGGGTCTATAAGGACGGGGTCTATAAGGACGGGGTCTATAAGGACGGGGTCTATAAGGACGGAGTCTATAAGGACGGAGTCTATAAGGACGGGGTCTATAAGGACGGGGTCTATAAGGACGGGGTCTATAAGGACGGGGTCTATAAGGACGGAGTCTATAAGGACGGGGTCTATAAGGACGGAGTCTATAAGGACGGGGTCTATAAGGACGGGGTCAATAAGGACGGGGTCTATAAGGACGGGGTCTATAAGGACGGGGTCTATAAGGACGGAGTCTATAAGGACGGAGTCTATAAGGACGGGGTCTATAAGGACGGAGTCTATAAGGACGGAGTCTATAAGGACGGGGTCTATAAGGACGGGGTCAATAAGGACGGAGTCTATAAGGACGGAGTCTATAAGGACGGGGTCTATAAGGACGGGGTCTATAAGGACGGGGTCTATAAGGACGGGGTCTATAAGGACGGAGTCTATAAGGACGGGGTCAATAAGGACGGAGTCTATAAGGACGGGGTCTATAAGGACGGGGTCTATAAGGACGGAGTCTATAAGGACGGAGTCTATAAGGACGGGGTCTATAAGGACGGGGTCTATAAGGACGGGGTCTATAAGGACGGAGTCTATAAGGACGGGGTCTATAAGGACGGGGTCTATAAGGACGGGGTCTATAAGGACGGGGTCAATAAGGACGGAGTCTATAAGGACGGAGTCTATAAGGACGGGGTCTATAAGGACGGGGTCTATAAGGACGGGGTCTATAAGGACGGGGTCTATAAGGACGGAGTCTATAAGGACGGGGTCAATAAGGACGGAGTCTATAAGGACGGGGTCTATAAGGACGGGGTCTATAAGGACGGGGTCTATAAGGACGGGGTCTATAAGGACGGGGTCTATAAGGACGGGGTCAATAAGGACGGGGTCTATAAGGACGGGGTCTATAAGGACGGGGTCTATAAGGACGGGGTCAATAAGGACGGAGTCTATAAGGACGGAGTCTATAAGGACGGGGTCTATAAGGACGGGGTCTATAAGGACGGGGTCTATAAGGACGGGGTCTATAAGGACGGGGTCAATAAGGACGGAGTCTATAAGGACGGAGTCTATAAGGACGGGGTCTATAAGGACGGGGTCTATAAGGACGGGGTCTATAAGGACGGGGTCTATAAGGACGGGGTCAATAAGGACGGAGTCTATAAGGACGGGGTCTATAAGGACGGGGTCTATAAGGACGGGGTCTATAAGGACGGGGTCTATAAGGACGGGGTCTATAAGGACGGGGTCTATAAGGACGGGGTCTATAAGGACGGAGTCTATAAGGACGGGGTCTATAAGGACGGGGTCTATAAGGACGGTGTCTATAAGGACGGTGTCTATAAGGACGGAGTCTATACGGACGGGGTCTATAAGGACGGGGTCTATAAGGACGGAGTCTATAAGGACGGAGTCTATAAGGACGGGGTCTATAAGGACGGGGTCTATAAGGACGGGGTCTATAAGGACGGGGTCTATAAGGACGTATAAGGACGGAGTCTATAAGGACGGGGTCTATAAGGACGGGGTCTATAAGGACGGGGTCTATAAGGACGGGGTCTATAAGGACGGGGTCTATAAGGACGGGGTCTATAAGGACGGGGTCTATAAGGACGGGGTCTATAAGGACGGGGTCTATAAGGACGGGGTCTATAAGGACGGGGTCTATAAGGACGGAGTCTATAAGGACGGGGTCTATAAGGACGGGGTCTATAAGGACGGGGTCTATAAGGACGGGGTCTATAAGGACGGAGTCTATAAGGACGGGGTCTATAAGGACGGGGTCTATAAGGACGGAGTCTATAAGGACGGGGTCTATATGGACGGGGTCTATAAGGACGGGGTCTATAAGGACGGGGTCTATAAGGACGGAGTCTATAAGGACGGTGTCTATAAGGACGGTGTCTATAAGGACGGGGTCTATAAGGACGGGGTCTATAAGGACGGGGTCTATATGGACGGGGTCTATAAGGACGGGGTCTATAAGGACGGGGTCTATAAGGACGGGGTCTATAAGGACGGGGTCTATAAGGACGGAGTCTATAAGGACGGGGTCTATAAGGACGGGGTCTATAAGGACGGGGTCTATAAGGACGGAGTCTATAAGGACGGGGTCTATAAGGACGGGGTCTATAAGGACGGAGTCTATAAGGACGGGGTCTATAAGGACGGGGTCTATAAGGACGGGGTCTATAAGGACGGGGTCTATAAGGACGGGGTCTATAAGGACGGGGTCTATAAGGACGGAGTCTATAAGGACGGTGTCTATAAGGACGGGGTCTATAAGGACGGGGTCTATAAGGACGGGGTCTATAAGGACGGGGTCTATAAGGACGGGGTCTATAAGGACGGGGTCTATAAGGACGGGGTCTATAAGGACGGGGTCTATAAGGACGGGGTCTATAAGGACGGGGTCTATAAGGACGGAGTCTATAAGGACGGGGTCTATAAGGACGGGGTCTATAAGGACGGGGTCAATAAGGACGGGGTCTATAAGGACGGAGTCTATAAGGACGGAGTCTATAAGGACGGGGTCTATAAGGACGGAGTCTATAAGGACGGAGTCTATAAGGACGGGGTCTATAAGGACGGGGTCAATAAGGACGGAGTCTATAAGGACGGGGTCTATAAGGACGGGGTCTATAAGGACGGAGTCTATAAGGACGGGGTCAATAAGGACGGAGTCTATAAGGACGGGGTCTATAAGGACGGGGTCTATAAGGACGGAGTCTATAAGGACGGAGTCTATAAGGACGGGGTCTATAAGGACGGGGTCTATAAGGACGGGGTCTATAAGGACGGAGTCTATAAGGACGGGGTCTATAAGGACGGGGTCTATAAGGACGGGGTCAATAAGGACGGAGTCTATAAGGACGGAGTCTATAAGGACGGGGTCTATAAGGACGGGGTCTATAAGGACGGGGTCTATAAGGACGGGGTCTATAAGGACGGGGTCTATAAGGACGGGGTCTATAAGGACGGGGTCAATAAGGACGGAGTCTATAAGGACGGGGTCTATAAGGACGGGGTCTATAAGGACGGGGTCTATAAGGACGGGGTCTATAAGGACGGGGTCTATAAGGACGGAGTCTATAAGGACGGGGTCAATAAGGACGGGGTCTATAAGGACGGGGTCTATAAGGACGGGGTCTATAAGGACGGGGTCAATAAGGACGGAGTCTATAAGGACGGAGTCTATAAGGACGGGGTCTATAAGGACGGGGTCTATAAGGACGGGGTCAATAAGGACGGAGTCTATAAGGACGGAGTCTATAAGGACGGGGTCTATAAGGACGGGGTCTATAAGGACGGAGTCTATAAGGACGGGGTCTATAAGGACGGGGTCTATAAGGACGGAGTCTATAAGGACGGAGTCTATAAGGACGGAGTCTATAAGGACGGGGTCTATAAGGACGGAGTCTATAAGGACGGGGTCTATAAGGACGGGGTCTATAAGGACGGGGTCTATAAGGACGGGGTCTATAAGGACGGAGTCTATAAGGACGGGGTCTATAAGGACGGGGTCTATAAGGACGGGGTCTATAAGGACGGGGTCTATAAGGACGGGGTCTATAAGGACGGAGTCTATAAGGACGGGGTCTATAAGGACGGGGTCTATAAGGACGGAGTCTATAAGGACGGGGTCTATAAGGACGGGGTCTATAAGGACGGGGTCTATAAGGACGGAGTCTATAAGGACGGGGTCTATAAGGACGGGGTCTATAAGGACGGGGTCTATAAGGACGGAGTCTATAAGGACGGGGTCTATAAGGACGGGGTCTATAAGGACGGGGTCTATAAGGACGGAGTCTATAAGGACGGGGTCTATAAGGACGGGGTCTATAAGGACGGGGTCTATAAGGACGGGGTCTATAAGGACGGGGTCTATAAGGACGGGGTCTATAAGGACGGAGTCTATAAGGACGGGGTCTATAAGGACGGGGTCTATAAGGACGGAGTCTATAAGGACGGGGTCTATAAGGACGGGGTCTATAAGGACGGGGTCTATAAGGACGGGGTCTATAAGGACGGAGTCTATAAGGACGGGGTCTATAAGGACGGGGTCTATAAGGACGGGGTCTATAAGGACGGAGTCTATAAGGACGGGGTCTATAAGGACGGGGTCTATAAGGACGGGGTCTATAAGGACGGGGTCTATAAGGACGGGGTCTATAAGGACGGGGTCTATAAGGACGGGGTCTATAAGGACGGAGTCTATAAGGACGGGGTCTATAAGGACGGGGTCTATAAGGACGGGGTCTATAAGGACGGGGTCTATAAGGACGGAGTCTATAAGGACGGGGTCTATAAGGACGGGGTCTATAAGGACGGGGTCTATAAGGACGGGGTCTATAAGGACGGAGTCTATAAGGACGGAGTCTATAAGGACGGGGTCTATAAGGACGGGGTCTATAAGGACGGAGTCTATAAGGACGGAGTCTATAAGGACGGTGTCTATAAGGACGGGGTCTATAAGGACGGGGTCTATAAGGACGGGGTCTATAAGGACGGGGTCTATAAGGACGGGGTCTATAAGGACGGAGTCTATAAGGACGGGGTCTATAAGGACGGGGTCTATAAGGACGGGGTCTATAAGGACGGGGTCTATAAGGACGGGGTCTATAAGGACGGGGTCTATAAGGACGGGGTCTATAAGGACGGGGTCTATAAGGACGGGGTCTATAAGGACGGAGTCTATAAGGACGGGGTCTATAAGGACGGGGTCTATAAGGACGGGGTCTATAAGGACGGGGTCTATAAGGACGGGGTCTATAAGGACGGAGTCTATAAGGACGGGGTCTATAAGGACGGGGTCTATAAGGACGGGGTCTATAAGGACGGGGTCTATAAGGACGGAGTCTATAAGGACGGGGTCTATAAGGACGGGGTCTATAAGGACGGGGTCTATAAGGACGGAGTCTATAAGGACGGGGTCTATAAGGACGGGGTCTATAAGGACGGGGTCTATAAGGACGGGGTCTATAAGGACGGGGTCTATAAGGACGGGGTCTATAAGGACGGGGTCTATAAGGACGGAGTCTATAAGGACGGAGTCTATAAGGACGGGGTCTATAAGGACGGGGTCTATAAGGACGGAGTCTATAAGGACGGGGTCTATAAGGAAGGAGTCTATAAGGACGGAGTCTATAAGGACGGGGTCTATAAGGACGGGGTCTATAAGGACGGGGTCTATAAGGACGGGGTCTATAAGGACGGGGTCTATAAGGACGGGGTCTATAAGGACGGGGTCTATAAGGACGGGGTCTATAAGGACGGAGTCTATAAGGACGGGGTCTATAAGGACGGGGTCTATAAGGACGGAGTCTATAAGGACGGGGTCTATAAGGACGGGGTCTATAAGGACGGGGTCTATAAGGACGGAGTCTATAAGGACGGAGTCTATAAGGACGGAGTCTATAAGGACGGGGTCTATAAGGACGGGGTCTATAAGGACGGAGTCTATAAGGACGGAGTCTATAAGGACGGAGTCTATAAGGACGGGGTCTATAAGGACGGAGTCTATAAGGACGGAGTCTATAAGGACGTGGTCTATAAGGACGGAGTCTATAAGGACGGGGTCTATAAGGACGGGGTCTATAAGGACGGAGTCTATAAGGACGGAGTCTATAAGGACGGAGTCTATAAGGACGTGGTCTATAAGGACGGAGTCTATAAGGACGGAGTCTATAAGGACGGAGTCTATAAGGACGTGGTCTATAAGGACGGGGTCTATAAGGACGGAGTCTATAAGGACGGAGTCTATAAGGACGGAGTCTATAAGGACGTGGTCTATAAGGACGTGGTCTATAAGGACGGAGTCTATAAGGACGGGGTCTATAAGGACGGGGTCTATAAGGACGGAGTCTATAAGGACGGAGTCTATAAGGACGTGGTCTATAAGGACGGGGTCTATAAGGACGGGGTCTATAAGGACGGAGTCTATAAGGACGGAGTCTAGAAGGACGGAGTCTATAAGGACGGAGTCTATAAGGACGGGGTCTATAAGGACGGGGTCTATAAGGACGGGGTCTATAAGGACGGGGTCTATAAGGACGGAGTCTAGAAGGACGGAGTCTATAAGGACGGAGTCTATAAGGACGGGGTCTATAAGGACGGGGTCTATAAGGACGGGGTCTATAAGGACGGGGTCTATAAGGACGGAGTCTATAAGGACGGGGTCTATAAGGACGGGGTCTATAAGGACGGAGTCTATAAGGACGGGGTCTATAAGGACGGGGTCTATAAGGACGGGGTCTATAAGGACGGAGTCTATAAGGACGGGGTCTATAAGGACGGGGTCTATAAGGACGGAGTCTATAAGGACGGGGTCTATAAGGACGGAGTCTATAAGGACGGGGTCTATAAGGACGGAGTCTATAAGGACGGAGTCTATAAGGACGGGGTCTATAAGGACGGGGTCTATAAGGACGGGGTCTATAAGGACGGGGTCTATAAGGACAACATCTATAAGGACGGAGTCTATAAGGACGGGGTCTATATGGACGGAGTCTATAAGGACGGAGTCTATAAGGACGGGGTCTATAAGGACGGGGTCTATAAGGACGGGGTCAATAAGGACGGGGTCAATAAGGACGGAGTCTATAAGGACGGGGTCTATAAGGACGGGGTCTATAAGGACGGGGTCTATAAGGACGGGGTCTATAAGGACGGAGTCTATAAGGACGGAGTCTATAAGGACGGGGTCTATAAGGAAGGAGTCTATAAGGACGGGGTCTATAAGGACGGGGTCTATAAGGACGGGGTCTATAAGGACGGGGTCAATAAGGACGGGGTCTATAAGGACGGAGTCTATAAGGACGGAGTCTATAAGGACGGGGTCTATAAGGACGGGGTCTATAAGGACGGGGTCTATAAGGACGGGGTCTATAAGGACGGGGTCTATAAGGACGGAGTCTAGAAGGACGGAGTCTAGAAGGACGGAGTCTATAAGGACGGAGTCTATAAGGACGGGGTCTATAAGGACGGGGTCTATAAGGACGGAGTCTATAAGGACGGGGTCTATAAGGACGGAGTCTATAAGGACGGAGTCTATAAGGACGGGGTCTATAAGGACGGGGTCTATAAGGACGGAGTCTATAAGGACGGGGTCTATAAGGACGGGGTCTATAAGGACGGAGTCTATAAGGACGGAGTCTATAAGGACGGGGTCTATAAGGACGGGGTCTATAAGGACGGGGTCTATAAGGACGGAGTCTATAAGGACGGGGTCTATAAGGACGGGGTCTATAAGGACGGAGTCTATAAGGACGGGGTCTATAAGGACGGAGTCTATAAGGACGGGGTCTATAAGGACGGAGTCTATAAGGACGGAGTCTATAAGGACGGGGTCTATAAGGACGGGGTCTATAAGGACGGGGTCTATAAGGACGGGGTCTATAAGGACAAGTCTATAAGGACGGAGTCTATAAGGACGGGGTCTATATGGACGGAGTCTATAAGGACGGAGTCTATAAGGACGGGGTCTATAAGGACGGGGTCTATAAGGACGGGGTCAATAAGGACGGGGTCAATAAGGACGGAGTCTATAAGGACGGGGTCTATAAGGACGGGGTCTATAAGGACGGGGTCTATAAGGACGGGGTCTATAAGGACGGAGTCTATAAGGACGGAGTCTATAAGGACGGGGTCTATAAGGACGGGGTCTATAAGGACGGGGTCTATAAGGACGGGGTCTATAAGGACGGGGTCTATAAGGACGGGGTCTATAAGGACGGAGTCTATAAGGACGGAGTCTATAAGGACGGGGTCTATAAGGACGGGGTCTATAAGGACGGGGTCTATAAGGACGGAGTCTATAAGGACGGAGTCTATAAGGACGGGGTCTATAAGGACGGAGTCTATAAGGACGGGGTCTATAAGGACGGGGTCTATAAGGACGGGGTCTATAAGGACGGGGTCTATAAGGACGGAGTCTATAAGGACGGGGTCTATAAGGACGGGGTCTATAAGGACGGGGTCTATAAGGACGGGGTCTATAAGGACGGGGTCTATAAGGACGGAGTCTATAAGGACGGGGTCTATAAGGACGGGGTCTATAAGGACGGGGTCTATAAGGACGGGGTCTATAAGGACGGGGTCTATAAGGACGGGGTCTATAAGGACGGGGTCTATAAGGACGGGGTCTATAAGGACGGGGTCTATAAGGACGGGGTCTATAAGGACGGGGTCTATAAGGACGGGGTCTATAAGGACGGAGTCTATAAGGACGGGGTCTATAAGGACGGGGTCTATAAGGACGGGGTCTATAAGGACGGAGTCTATAAGGACGGAGTCTATAAGGACGGGGTCTATAAGGACGGGGTCTATAAGGACGGGGTCTATAAGGACGGGGTCTATAAGGACGGAGTCTATAAGGACGGGGTCTATAAGGACGGAGTCTATAAGGACGGGGTCAATAAGGACGGAGTCTATAAGGACGGGGTCTATAAGGACGGGGTCTATAAGGACGGGGTCAATAAGGACGGAGTCTATAAGGACGGGGTCAATAAGGACGGGGTCTATAAGGACGGGGTCTATAAGGACGGGGTCTATAAGGACGGGGTCTATAAGGACGGGGTCTATAAGGACGGAGTCTATAAGGACGGGGTCTATAAGGACGGGGTCTATAAGGACGGGGTCTATAAGGACGGGGTCTATAAGGACGGAGTCTATAAGGACGGGGTCTATAAGGACGGGGTCTATAAGGACGGGGTCTATAAGGACGGGGTCTATAAGGACGGAGTCTATAAGGACGGGGTCTATAAGGACGGGGTCTATAAGGACGGAGTCTATAAGGACGGGGTCTATAAGGACGGGGTCAATAAGGACGGGGTCTATAAGGACGGAGTCTATAAGGACGGAGTCTATAAGGACGGAGTCTATAAGGACGGGGTCTATAAGGACGGGGTCTATAAGGACGGAGTCTATAAGGACGGAGTCTATAAGGACGGAGTCTATAAGGACGGAGTCAATAAGGACGGAGTCTAGAAGGACGGGGTCTATAAGGACGGGGTCTATAAGGACGGAGTCTATAAGGACGGGGTCTATAAGGACGGGGTCTATAAGGACGGGGTCTATAAGGACGGGGTCTATAAGGACGGAGTCTATAAGGACGGGGTCAATAAGGACGGAGTCTATAAGGACGGGGTCTATAAGGACGGGGTCTATAAGGACGGAGTCTATAAGGACGGGGTCTATAAGGACGGGGTCTATAAGGACGGGGTCTATAAGGACGGGGTCTATAAGGACGGAGTCTATAAGGACGGAGTCTATAAGGACGGGGTCTATAAGGACGGGGTCAATAAGGACGGAGTCTATAAGGACGGAGTCTATAAGGACGGGGTCTATAAGGACGGGGTCTATAAGGACGGGGTCTATAAGGACGGGGTCTATAAGGACGGGGTCTATAATGACGGGGTCAATAAGGACGGAGTCTATAAGGACGGGGTCTATAAGGACGGGGTCTATAAGGACGGGGTCTATAAGGACGGGGTCTATAAGGACGGGGTCTATAAGGACGGGGTCTATAAGGACGGGGTCAATAAGGACGGGGTCTATAAGGACGGGGTCTATAAGGACGGGGTCTATAAGGACGGAGTCTATAAGGACGGGGTCTATAAGGACGGAGTCTATAAGGACGGGGTCTATAAGGACGGGGTCTATAAGGACGGGGTCTATAAGGACGGAGTCTATAAGGACTGGGTCTATAAGGACGGAGTCTATAAGGACGGGGTCAATAAGGACGGAGTCTATAAGGACGGAGTCTATAAGGACGGGGTCTATAAGGACGGGGTCTATAAGGACGGGGTCTATAAGGACGGGGTCTATAAGGACGGAGTCTATAAGGACGGGGTCTATAAGGACGGGGTCTATAAGGACGGGGTCAATAAGGACGGGGTCAATAAGGACGGAGTCTATAAGGACGGGGCCTATAAGGACGGGGTCTATAAGGACGGGGTCTATAAGGACGGAGTCTATAAGGACGGGGTCAATAAGGACGGGGTCTATAAGGACGGGGTCTATAAGGACGGGGTCTATAAGGACGGAGTCTATAAGGACGGGGTCAATAAGGACGGAGTCTATAAGGACGGGGTCTATAAGGACGGGGTCTATAAGGACGGGGTCTATAAGGACGGGGTCTATAAGGACGGGGTCTATAAGGACGGAGTCTATAGGACGGGGTCTATAAGGACGGGGTCTATAAGGACGGGGTCTATAAGGACGGAGTCTATAGGACGGAGTCTATAAGGACGGGGTCTATAAGGACGGAGTCTATAGGACGGAGTCTATAAGGACGGGGTCTATAAGGAAGGAGTCTATAAGGACGGAGTCTATAAGGACGGGGTCTATAAGGACGGGGTCTATAAGGACGGGGTCAATAAGGACGGGGTCTATAAGGACGGGGTCTATAAGGACGGGGTCTATAAGGACGGGGTCTATAAGGACGGGGTCTATAAGGACGGAGTCTATAAGGACGGGGTCTATAAGGACGGAGTCTATAAGGACGGAGTCTATAAGGACGGGGTCTATAAGGACGGGGTCTATAAGGACGGGGTCTATAAGGACGGAGTCTATAAGGACGGAGTCTATAGGACGGAGTCTATAAGGACGGGGTCTATAAGGACGGGGTCTATAAGGACGGAGGCTATAGGACGGAGTCTATAAGGACGGGGTCTATAAGGACGGGGTCTATAAGGACGGAGTCTATAAGGACGTGAGTCTATAAGGACGGGTCTATAAGGACGGGGTCTATAAGGACGGGGTCTATAAGGACGGAGTCTATAAGGACGGAGTCTATAAGGACGGGGTCTATAAGGACGGGGTCTATAAGGACGGGGTCTATAAGGACGGGGTCTATAAGGACGGGGTCTATAAGGACGGGGTCTATAAGGACGGAGTCTATAAGGACGGAGTCTATAAGGACGGGGTCTATAAGGACGGGGTCTATAAGGACGGGGTCTATAAGGACGGAGTCTATAAGGACGGGGTCTATAAGGACGGAGTCTATAAGGACGGGGTCTATAAGGACGGGGTCTATAAGGACGGGGTCTATAAGGACGGAGTCTATAAGGACGGGGTCTATAAGGACGGGGTCTATAAGGACGGAGTCTATAAGGACGGGGTCTATAAGGACGGGGTCTATAAGGACGGGGTCTATAAGGACGGGGTCTATAAGGACGGAGTCTATAAGGACGGGGTCTATAAGGACGGGGTCTATAAGGACGGAGTCTATAAGGACGGGGTCTATAAGGACGGGGTCTATAAGGACGGGGTCTATAAGGACGGGGTCTATAAGGACGGGGTCTATAAGGACGGAGTCTATAAGGACGGGGTCTATAAGGACGGGGTCTATAAGGACGGGGTCAATAAGGACGGGGTCAATAAGGACGGAGTCTATAAGGACGGGGTCTATAAGGACGGGGTCTATAAGGACGGGGTCTATAAGGACGGGGTCTATAAGGACGGAGTCTATAAGGACGGAGTCTATAAGGACGGGGTCTATAAGGAAGGAGTCTATAAGGACGGGGTCTATAAGGACGGGGTCTATAAGGACGGGGTCTATAAGGACGGGGTCAATAAGGACGGGGTCTATAAGGACGGAGTCTATAAGGACGGAGTCTATAAGGACGGGGTCTATAAGGACGGGGTCTATAAGGACGGGGTCTATAAGGACGGAGTCTATAAGGACGGGGTCTATAAGGACGGGGTCTATAAGGACGGAGTCTATAAGGACGGGGTCTATAAGGACGGGGTCAATAAGGACGGGGTCTATAAGGACGGAGTCTATAAGGACGGAGTCTATAAGGACGGAGTCTATAAGGACGGGGTCTATAAGGACGGAGTCTATAAGGACGGAGTCTATAAGGACGGAGTCTATAAGGACGGGGTCTATAAGGACGGAGTCTATAAGGACGGAGTCTATAAGGACGTGGTCTATAAGGACGGAGTCTATAAGGACGGAGTCTATAAGGACGGGGTCTATAAGGACGGAGTCTATAAGGACGGAGTCTATAAGGACGGGGTCTATAAGGACGGGGTCTATAAGGACGGGGTCTATAAGGACGGGGTCTATAAGGACGGGGTCTATAAGGACGGAGTCTATAAGGACGGGGTCTATAAGGACGGGGTCTATAAGGACGGGGTCTATAAGGACGGGGTCTATAAGGACGGGGTCTATAAGGACGGGGTCTATAAGGACGGAGTCTATAAGGACGGGGTCTATAAGGACGGGGTCTATAAGGACGGGGTCTATAAGGACGGGGTCTATAAGGACGGGGTCTATAAGGACGGGGTCTATAAGGACGGAGTCTATAAGGACGGGGTCTATAAGGACGGGGTCTATAAGGACGGGGTCTATAAGGACGGGGTCTATAAGGACAGAGTCTATAAGGACGGGGTCTATAAGGACGGGGTCTATAAGGACGGGGTCTATAAGGACGGGGTCTATAAGGACGGAGTCTATAAGGACGGGGTCTATAAGGACGGGGTCTATAAGGACGGGGTCTATAAGGATGGGGTCTATAAGGACGGGGTCTATAAGGACGGAGTCTATAAGGACGGGGTCTATAAGGACGGAGTCTATAAGGACGGGGTCAATAAGGACGGAGTCTATAAGGACGGGGTCTATAAGGACGGGGTCTATAAGGACGGGGTCAATAAGGACGGAGTCTATAAGGACGGGGTCAATAAGGACGGGGTCTATAAGGACGGGGTCTATAAGGACGGGGTCTATAAGGACGGGGTCTATAAGGACGGGGTCTATAAGGACGGAGTCTATAAGGACGGGGTCTATAAGGACGGGGTCTATAAGGACGGGGTCTATAAGGACGGGGTCTATAAGGACGGAGTCTATAAGGACGGGGTCTATAAGGACGGGGTCTATAAGGACGGGGTCTATAAGGACGGGGTCTATAAGGACGGAGTCTATAAGGACGGGGTCTATAAGGACGGGGTCTATAAGGACGGAGTCTATAAGGACGGGGTCTATAAGGACGGGGTCAATAAGGACGGGGTCTATAAGGACGGAGTCTATAAGGACGGAGTCTATAAGGACGGAGTCTATAAGGACGGGGTCTATAAGGACGGGGTCTATAAGGACGGAGTCTATAAGGACGGAGTCTATAAGGACGGAGTCTATAAGGACGGAGTCAATAAGGACGGAGTCTAGAAGGACGGGGTCTATAAGGACGGGGTCTATAAGGACGGAGTCTATAAGGACGGGGTCTATAAGGACGGGGTCTATAAGGACGGGGTCTATAAGGACGGGGTCTATAAGGACGGAGTCTATAAGGACGGGGTCAATAAGGACGGAGTCTATAAGGACGGGGTCTATAAGGACGGGGTCTATAAGGACGGAGTCTATAAGGACGGGGTCTATAAGGACGGGGTCTATAAGGACGGGGTCTATAAGGACGGGGTCTATAAGGACGGAGTCTATAAGGACGGAGTCTATAAGGACGGGGTCTATAAGGACGGGGTCAATAAGGACGGAGTCTATAAGGACGGAGTCTATAAGGACGGGGTCTATAAGGACGGGGTCTATAAGGACGGGGTCTATAAGGACGGGGTCTATAAGGACGGGGTCTATAAGGACGGGGTCTATAATGACGGGGTCAATAAGGACGGAGTCTATAAGGACGGGGTCTATAAGGACGGGGTCTATAAGGACGGGGTCTATAAGGACGGGGTCTATAAGGACGGGGTCTATAAGGACGGGGTCTATAAGGACGGGGTCAATAAGGACGGGGTCTATAAGGACGGGGTCTATAAGGACGGGGTCTATAAGGACGGAGTCTATAAGGACGGGGTCTATAAGGACGGAGTCTATAAGGACGGGGTCTATAAGGACGGGGTCTATAAGGACGGGGTCTATAAGGACGGAGTCTATAAGGACTGGGTCTATAAGGACGGAGTCTATAAGGACGGGGTCAATAAGGACGGAGTCTATAAGGACGGAGTCTATAAGGACGGGGTCTATAAGGACGGGGTCTATAAGGACGGGGTCTATAAGGACGGGGTCTATAAGGACGGAGTCTATAAGGACGGGGTCTATAAGGACGGGGTCTATAAGGACGGGGTCAATAAGGACGGGGTCAATAAGGACGGAGTCTATAAGGACGGGGCCTATAAGGACGGGGTCTATAAGGACGGGGTCTATAAGGACGGAGTCTATAAGGACGGGGTCGATAAGGACGGGGTCTATAAGGACGGGGTCTATAAGGACGGGGTCTATAAGGACGGAGTCTATAAGGACGGGGTCAATAAGGACGGAGTCTATAAGGACGGGGTCTATAAGGACGGGGTCTATAAGGACGGGGTCTATAAGGACGGGGTCTATAAGGACGGGGTCTATAAGGACGGAGTCTATAAGGACGGGGTCTATAAGGACGGGGTCTATAAGGACGGGGTCTATAAGGACGGAGTCTATAAGGACGGAGTCTATAAGGACGGGGTCTATAAGGACGGAGTCTATAAGGACGGAGTCTATAAGGACGGGGTCTATAAGGAAGGAGTCTATAAGGACGGAGTCTATAAGGACGGGGTCTATAAGGACGGGGTCTATAAGGACGGGGTCAATAAGGACGGGGTCTATAAGGACGGGGTCTATAAGGACGGGGTCTATAAGGACGGGGTCTATAAGGACGGGGTCTATAAGGACGGAGTCTATAAGGACGGGGTCTATAAGGACGGGGTCTATAAGGACGGAGTCTATAAGGACGGGGTCTATAAGGACGGGGTCAATAAGGACGGGGTCTATAAGGACGGAGTCTATAAGGACGGAGTCTATAAGGACGGAGTCTATAAGGACGGGGTCTATAAGGACGGGGTCTATAAGGACGGAGTCTATAAGGACGGAGTCTATAAGGACGGAGTCTATAAGGACGGGGTCTATAAGGACGGAGTCTATAAGGACGGAGTCTATAAGGACGTGGTCTATAAGGACGGAGTCTATAAGGACGGAGTCTATAAGGACGGGGTCTATAAGGACGGAGTCTATAAGGACGGAGTCTATAAGGACGGAGTCTATAAGGACGTGGTCTATAAGGACGGAGTCTATAAGGACGGAGTCTATAAGGACGGAGTCTATAAGGACGTGGTCTATAAGGACGGGGTCTATAAGGACGGAGTCTATAAGGACGGAGTCTATAAGGACGGAGTCTATAAGGACGTGGTCTATAAGGACGTGGTCTATAAGGACGGAGTCTATAAGGACGGGGTCTATAAGGACGGGGTCTATAAGGACGGAGTCTATAAGGACGGAGTCTATAAGGACGTGGTCTATAAGGACGGGGTCTATAAGGACGGGGTCTATAAGGACGGAGTCTATAAGGACGGAGTCTAGAAGGACGGAGTCTATAAGGACGGAGTCTATAAGGACGGGGTCTATAAGGACGGGGTCTATAAGGACGGGGTCTATAAGGACGGGGTCTATAAGGACGGAGTCTAGAAGGACGGAGTCTAGAAGGACGGAGTCTATAAGGACGGAGTCTATAAGGACGGGGTCTATAAGGACGGGGTCTATAAGGACGGAGTCTATAAGGACGGGGTCTATAAGGACGGAGTCTATAAGGACGGAGTCTATAAGGACGGGGTCTATAAGGACGGGGTCTATAAGGACGGAGTCTATAAGGACGGGGTCTATAAGGACGGGGTCTATAAGGACGGAGTCTATAAGGACGGAGTCTATAAGGACGGGGTCTATAAGGACGGGGTCTATAAGGACGGGGTCTATAAGGACGGAGTCTATAAGGACGGGGTCTATAAGGACGGGGTCTATAAGGACGGAGTCTATAAGGACGGGGTCTATAAGGACGGAGTCTATAAGGACGGGGTCTATAAGGACGGGGTCTATAAAGACGGGGTCTATAAGGACGGGGTCTATAAGGACGGAGTCTATAAGGACGGAGTCTATAAGGACGGGGTCTATAAGGACGGGGTCTATAAGGACGGGGTCTATAAGGACAACATCTATAAGGACGGGGTCTATAAGGACGGAGTCTATAAGGACGGGGTCTATATGGACGGAGTCTATAAGGACGGGGTCTATAAGGACGGGGTCTATAAGGACGGGGTCTATAAGGACGGAGTCTATAAGGACGGAGTCTATAAGGACGTCAGATGGCTCCACTACTGATGGTCCACTGCTAATCATTAATACATTGGTGACTTCTATACATTTCTTCATACTTTTCTCTGTACGGGAGCAACTGACAAACTCACTAAATATCTGAATAAGATCCCTTTAGCCACAATTATAAGATGAGCACAGAACTAGGTTGAATGTCTCCTTCGCCTCTGAAGAAGTTTAGGAAGCTATTAAGGTCCTATTAAGGTCCTCTAGGAAACCACCTGGTCTAGATGGCTACTCAGTAGAGTTTTAGACGAAGTTTAGGCCTGAGATATGCCTGTTCTTATTGAACGGTTGAAAGAGACGTCCTACCAGAATGTTTGAAAACTGTCTCCATTAGAGTGCTTTTCGTTTAGACCAATCAGCGTGTAGATCGTTGCCAACACACTCGCAGACTGGAAGTCCTGATCCCGGACCTCATTAAGCCTGATCAGACTATTTATGTCATGAACCATCTTGGCAAGAATAAAAAGACACTGCACTCATGGTCTCTCTCGATGCCGAAAAGGCTTTTTGACAAATGTTAGCCTGTCAGGATACAGCGTCAATGAAACCCATGTGTTTACCTTTAAATATCCCCTCTACTATCAACATAGAATCATTATCTCCATTCCAATTGGCCGAAACAGGCTTCAAATACTTGGGCATTCTACACCTGCATTGCTTGCTGTTTGGGGTTTTAGGCTGGGTTTCTGTACAGCACTTTGAGATATCAGCTGATGTAAGAAGGGCTTTATAAATACATTTGATTTGATTCGTCACACCAGATCTTAAAGACCTTTTCTCTTTAGACGATGTGCCTTTGATCACAAACATTAAGCAGGACCTCGCTAACTGGTCTGTTCTACTAAACTCTCTGAACTGGTCCAAATGAACAATCCTTTCTCCATTCAATTAATGTGGTCCGGATGAACAGTCCTTTCTCCATTCAATTAATGTGGTCTGGATGAACAATCCTTTCTCCATTCAATTAATGTGGTCTGGATGAACAGTCCTTCCTCCATTCAATTAATGTGGTCCGGATGAACAGTCCTTCCTCCATTCAATTAATGTGGTCTGGATGAACAATCCTTTCTCCATTCAATTAATGTGGTCTGGATGAACAGTCCTTCCTCCATTCAATTAATGTGGTCTGGATGAACAATCCTTTCTCCATTCAATTAATGTGGTCTGGATGAACAGTCCTTCCTCCATTCAATTAATGTGGTCTGGATGAACAATCCTTTCTCCATTCAATTAATGTGGTCTGGATGAACAGTCCTTCCTCCATTCAATGAATGTGGTCTGGATGAACAGTCCTTCCTCCATTCAATTATCTTCCCAGCCACTTATATTTAGAGATACTGGCATTACATTTCTGAAAAGAGGACTGAGATATCTGAAACAATAAGAACCATAAAATCAAATTGACCAAACTAATTAAGCCTAAGGGTTTACTGACAGAACTATGCCGTATAATAATTATTTGTATCAATTGGGTGGCGATTATTTTGCAAACTCTGTCATGATGTGCTGCAGCAGTAGGCCTAACAGCAGAAACAATCCTCTTTATTAACTCTGTCATGATGTGCTGCAGCAGTAGGACTAACAGCAGAAACAATCCTCTTTATTAACTCTGTCATGATGTGCTGCAGCAGTAGGACTAACAGCAGAAACATTCCTCTTTATTAACTCTGTCATGATGTGCTGCAGCAGTAGGACTAACAGCAGAAACAATCCTCTTTATTAACTCTGTCATGATGTGCTGCAGCAGTAGGACTAACAGCAGACACAATCCTCTTTATTAACTCTGTCATGATGTGCTGCAGCAGTAGGACTAACAGCAGAAACAATCCTCTTTATTAACTCTGTCATGATGTGCTGCAGCAGTAGGACTAACAGCAGAAACAATCCTCTCTAACTCTGTCATGATGTGCTGCAGCAGTAGGACTAACAGCAGAAACAATCCTCTCTAACTCTGTCATGATGTGCTGCAGCAGTAGGACTAACAGCAGAAACATTCCTCTTTATTAACTCTGTCATGATGTGTTGCAGCAGTAGGACTAACAGCAGAAACAATCCTCTTTATTAACTCTGTCATGATGTGCTGCAGCAGTAGGACTAACAGCAGAAACATTCCTCTTTATTAACTCTGTCATGATGTGCTGCAGCAGTAGGACTAACAGCAAAAACAATCCTCTTTATTAACTCTGTCATGATGTGCTGCAGCAGTAGGACTAACAGCAGAAACAATCCTCTTTATTAACTCTGTCATGATGTGCTGCAGCAGTAGGACTAACAGCAGAAACATAGCTAGACTGACATTCCTCTCTTGCTAGATGAACAATGAAAGGGGAATTGCAGTCAACAATCTAAATGTGTTTAAAAAAAAATGTACCTCAAAAATGGTCTTCTGATGTGATTGAAAGGATCCGCCCCTACCCAAATCTAACTGCCTGTAGCTCAGGACCTGAAGCAAGTATATGCATATTCTTGATAACATTTGTAAGGAAACACTTTGACGTTTGTGGAAATGTAAAATGAATGTAGGAGAATATAACACATTAGATCTGGTAAAAGATAATACAAAGAAAAAACATGCGTGTATGTAAAAGTTTTAGACTGATCCAATGAACCATTGCGTTACTGTTCAAGACTGCCCAAGTGTGCCTAGTTGGTTTAATAATACATGTTCAAGTTCATAACTGAAAACTCTCCTCAAACAATACTAAATGAGTAGCTCGTGACATGTTTCATTTAACACACACACACACACACACACACACACACACACACACACACACACACACACACACACACACACACACACACACACACACACACACACACACACACACACACACACACACCTCAGTTGACTCTCCTCTGTCATTCTGAACAGAGAGAGCCATGCTAGCGTTTGGCAATGGGACAGACACGCAGTTCTCCGCTGGAGCAGCTAACCAACCAGACACGCCCGGCCCGGCTCTCACTACCCTCAACAACCACATCCAGCGCATGGCAACCACCGTCTCTGGCATCACCATGGAAACTGAACTTAACAACCTGGGCGCACAGATGCCCACTCAGGTGAGTAGTGCATAGGGTGTCATTTGGAACACAGCCCCTAATGTGTGTTCCATGATGAGGTAACAGGAGAGAACCTGTTCTAACAGCCATGATGAGGTAACAGGAGAGAACCTGTTCTAACAGCCATGATGAGATAACAGGAGATAACTTGCTCTAACAGCCATGATGAGGTAACAGGAGATAACCTGCTCTAACAGCCATGATGACGTAACAGGAGAGAACCTGCTCTAACAGCCATGATGAGGTAACAGGAGAGAACCTGCTCTAACAGCCATGATGAGGTAACAGGAGAGAACCTGCTCTAACAGCCATGATGAGATAACAGGAGAGAACCTGCTCTAACAGCCATGATGAGATAACAGGAGAGAACCTGCTCTAACAGCCATGATGAGATAACAGGAGAGAACCTGCTCTAACAGCCATGATGAGATAACAGGAGAGAACCTGCTCTAACAGCCATGATGAGGTAACAGGAGAGAACCTGCTCTAACAGCCATGATGAGATAACAGGAGAGAACCTGCTCTAACAGCCATGATGAGATAACAGGAGAGAACCTGCTCTAACAGCCATGATGAGGTAACAGGAGAGAACCTGTTCTAACAGCCATGATGAGGTAACAGGAGAGAACCTGCTCTAACAGCCATGATGAGATAACAGGAGAGAACCTGCTCTAACAGCCATGATGAGGTAACAGGAGAGAACCTGCTCTAACAGCCATGATGAGATAACAGGAGAGAACCTGCTCTAACAGCCATGATGAGATAACAGGAGAGAACCTGCTCTAACAGCCATGATGAGGTAACAGGAGAGAACCTGCTCTAACAGCCATGATGAGGTAACAGGAGAGAACCTGTTCTAACAGCCATGATGAGGTAACAGGAGAGAACCTGCTCTAACAGCCATGATGAGGTAACAGGAGAGAACCTGCTCTAACAGCCATGATGAGATAACAGGAGAGAACCTGCTCTAACAGCCATGATGAGATAACAGGAGAGAACCTGCTCTAACAGCCATGATGAGGTAACAGGAGAGAACCTGCTCTAACAGCCATGATGAGGTAACAGGAGAGAACCTGCTCTAACAGCCATGATGAGGTAACAGGAGAGAACCTGCTCTAACAGCCATGATGAGGTAACAGGAGAGAACCTGCTCTAACAGCCATGATGAGGTAACAGGAGAGAACCTGTTCTAACAGCCATGATGAGGTAACAGGAGAGAACCTGTTCTAACAGCCATGATGAGGTAACAGGAGAGAACCTGTTCTAACAGCCATGATGAGGTAACAGGAGAGAACCTGCTCTAACAGCCATGATGACGTAACAGGAGAGAACCTGCTCTAACAGCCATGATGAGGTAACAGGAGAGAACCTGCTCTAACAGCCATGATGAGGTAACAGGAGAGAACCTGCTCTAACAGCCATGATGAGGTAACAGGAGAGAACCTGCTCTAACAGCCATGATGAGGTAACAGGAGAGAACCTGTTCTAACAGCCATGATGAGGTAACAGGAGAGAACCTGTTCTAACAGCCATGATGAGGTAACAGGAGAGAACCTGCTCTAACAGCCATGATGAGGTAACAGGAGAGAACCTGCTCTAACAGCCATGATGAGGTAACAGGAGAGAACCTGCTCTAACAGCCATGATGAGGTAACAGGAGAGAACCTGTTCTAACAGCCATGATGAGGTAACAGGAGAGAACCTGTTCTAACAGCCATGATGAGGTAACAGGAGAGAACCTGTTCTAACAGCCATGATGAGGTAACAGGAGAGAACCTGTTCTAACAGCCATGATGAGATAACAGGAGAGAACCTGCTCTAACAGCCATGATGAGGTAACAGGAGAGAACCTGCTCTAACAGCCATGATGAGGTAACAGGAGAGAACCTGCTCTAACAGCCATGATGAGGTAACAGGAGAGAACCTGCTCTAACAGCCATGATGAGATAACAGGAGAGAACCTGCTCTAACAGCCATGATGAGGTAACAGGAGAGAACCTGCTCTAACAGCCATGATGAGGTAACAGGAGAGAACCTGTTCTAACAGCCATGATGAGGTAACAGGAGAGAACCTGCTCTAACAGCCATGATGAGGTAACAGGAGAGAACCTGCTCTAACAGCCACGATGAGGTAACAGGAGAGAACCTGCTCTAACAGCCATGATGAGATAACAGGAGAGAACCTGATCTAACAGCCATGATGAGGTAACAGGAGAGAACCTGTTCTAACAGCCATGATGAGATAACAGGAGAGAACCTGCTCTAACAGCCATGATGAGGTAACAGGAGAGAACCTGTTCTAACAGCCATGATGAGGTAACAGGAGAGAACCTGTTCTAACAGCCATGATGAGATAACAGGAGAGAACCTGCTCTAACAGCCATGATGAGGTAACAGGAGAGAACCTGTTCTAACAGCCATGATGAGGTAACAGGAGAGAACCTGTTCTAACAGCCATGATGAGATAACAGGAGATAACTTGCTCTAACAGCCATGATGAGGTAACAGGAGATAACCTGCTCTAACAGCCATGATGACGTAACAGGAGAGAACCTGCTCTAACAGCCATGATGAGGTAACAGGAGAGAACCTGCTCTAACAGCCATGATGAGGTAACAGGAGAGAACCTGCTCTAACAGCCATGATGAGATAACAGGAGAGAACCTGCTCTAACAGCCATGATGAGATAACAGGAGAGAACCTGCTCTAACAGCCATGATGAGATAACAGGAGAGAACCTGCTCTAACAGCCATGATGAGATAACAGGAGAGAACCTGCTCTAACAGCCATGATGAGGTAACAGGAGAGAACCTGCTCTAACAGCCATGATGAGATAACAGGAGAGAACCTGCTCTAACAGCCATGATGAGATAACAGGAGAGAACCTGCTCTAACAGCCATGATGAGGTAACAGGAGAGAACCTGTTCTAACAGCCATGATGAGGTAACAGGAGAGAACCTGCTCTAACAGCCATGATGAGATAACAGGAGAGAACCTGCTCTAACAGCCATGATGAGATAACAGGAGAGAACCTGCTCTAACAGCCATGATGAGATAACAGGAGAGAACCTGCTCTAACAGCCATGATGAGGTAACAGGAGAGAACCTGCTCTAACAGCCATGATGAGGTAACAGGAGAGAACCTGTTCTAACAGCCATGATGAGGTAACAGGAGAGAACCTGCTCTAACAGCCATGATGAGGTAACAGGAGAGAACCTGCTCTAACAGCCATGATGAGATAACAGGAGAGAACCTGCTCTAACAGCCATGATGAGATAACAGGAGAGAACCTGCTCTAACAGCCATGATGAGGTAACAGGAGAGAACCTGCTCTAACAGCCATGATGAGGTAACAGGAGAGAACCTGTTCTAACAGCCATGATGAGGTAACAGGAGAGAACCTGTTCTAACAGCCATGATGAGGTAACAGGAGAGAACCTGTTCTAACAGCCATGATGAGGTAACAGGAGAGAACCTGTTCTAACAGCCATGATGAGATAACAGGAGAGAACCTGCTCTAACAGCCATGATGAGGTAACAGGAGAGAACCTGCTCTAACAGCCATGATGAGGTAACAGGAGAGAACCTGCTCTAACAGCCATGATGAGGTAACAGGAGAGAACCTGCTCTAACAGCCATGATGAGATAACAGGAGAGAACCTGCTCTAACAGCCATGATGAGGTAACAGGAGAGAACCTGCTCTAACAGCCATGATGAGGTAACAGGAGAGAACCTGTTCTAACAGCCATGATGAGGTAACAGGAGAGAACCTGCTCTAACAGCCATGATGAGGTAACAGGAGAGAACCTGCTCTAACAGCCACGATGAGGTAACAGGAGAGAACCTGCTCTAACAGCCATGATGAGATAACAGGAGAGAACCTGATCTAACAGCCATGATGAGGTAACAGGAGAGAACCTGTTCTAACAGCCATGATGAGATAACAGGAGAGAACCTGCTCTAACAGCCATGATGAGGTAACAGGAGAGAACCTGTTCTAACAGCCATGATGAGGTAACAGGAGAGAACCTGCTCTAACAGCCATGATGAGGTAACAGGAGAGAACCTGCTCTAACAGCCATGATGAGGTAACAGGAGAGAACCTGCTCTAACAGCCATGATGACGTAACAGGAGAGAACCTGCTCTAACAGCCATGATGAGGTAACAGGAGAGAACCTGCTCTAACAGCCATGATGAGATAACAGGAGAGAACCTGTTCTAACAGCCATGATGAGGTAACAGGAGAGAACCTGCTCTAACAGCCATGATGAGGTAACAGGAGAGAACCTGTTCTAACAGCCATGATGAGGTAACAGGAGAGAACCTGCTCTAACAGCCACGATGAGGTAACAGGAGAGAACCTGCTCTAACAGCCACGATGAGGTAACAGGAGAGAACCTGCTCTAACAGCCATGATGAGATAACAGGAGAGAACCTGCTCTAACAGCCATGATGAGGTAACAGGAGAGAACCTGTTCTAACAGCCATGATGAGGTAACAGGAGAGAACCTGCTCTAACAGCCATGATGAGGTAACAGGAGAGAACCTGCTCTAACAGCCATGATGAGGTAACAGGAGAGAACCTGCTCTAACAGCCATGATGACGTAACAGGAGAGAACCTGCTCTAACAGCCATGATGAGGTAACAGGAGAGAACCTGCTCTAACAGCCATTATGAGGTAACAGGAGAGAACCTGCTCTAACACCCATGATGAGGTAACAGGAGAGAACCTGCTCTAACAGCCATGATGAGGTAACAGGAGAGAACCTGCTCTAACAGCCATGATGAGATAACAGGAGAGAACCTGCTCTAACAGCCATGATGAGGTAACAGGAGAGAACCTGCTCTAACAGCCATGATGAGGTAACAGGAGATAACCTGCTCTAACAGCCATGATGAGGTAACAGGAGAGAACCTGCTCTAACAGCCATGATGAGGTAACAGGAGAGAACCTGCTCTAACAGCCATTATGAGGTAACAGGAGAGAACCTGCTCTAACACCCATGATGAGGTAACAGGAGAGAACCTGCTCTAACAGCCATGATGAGGTAACAGGAGAGAACCTGCTCTAATAGCCATGATGAGATAACAGGAGAGAACCTGCTCTAACAGCCATGATGAGGTAACAGGAGAGAACCTGCTCTAACAGCCATGATGAGGTAACAGGAGATAACCTGCTCTAACAGCCATGATGAGGTAACAGGAGAGAACCTGCTCTAACAGCCATGATGAGATAACAGGAGAGAGTAGGAGGCTGTAAAACAGGCTTGATGATGAGTTAACAGGAGAGAGTAGGAGGCTGTAAAACAGGCTTGATGATGAGTTAACAGGAGAGAGTAGGAGGCTGTAAAACAGGCTTGATGAGGTAACAGGAGAGAGTAGGAGGCTGTAAAACAGGCTTGATGATGAGTTAACAGGAGAGAGTAGGAGGCTGTAAAACAGGCTTGATGATGAGTTAACAGGAGAGAGTAGGAGGCTGTAAAACAGGCTTGATGAGGTAACAGGAGAGAGTAGGAGGCTGTAAAACAGGCTTGATGAGGTAACAAGAGAGAGTAGGAGGCTGTAAAACAGGCTTGATGAGGTAACAGGAGAGAGTAGGAGGCTGTAAAACAGGCTTGATGAGGTAACAGGAGAGAGTAGGATGCTGTAAAACAGGCTTGATGAGGTAACAGGAGAGAGTAGGAGGCTGTAAAACAGGCTTGGTGAGGTAACAGGAGAGAGTAGGAGGCTGTAAAACAGGCTTGATGAGGTAACAAGAGAGAGTAGGAGGCTGTAAAAAAGGCTTGATGAGGTAACAGGAGAGAGTAGGAGGCTGTAAAACAGGCTTGATGAGGTAACAGGAGAGAGTAGGAGGCTGTAAAACAGGCTTGATGAGGTAACAAGAGAGAGTAGGAGGCTGTAAAACAGGCTTGATGAGGTAACAGGAGAGAGTAGGAGGCTGTAAAACAGGCTTGATGAGGTAACGGGAGAGAGTAGGAGGCTGTAAAACAGGCTTGATGAGGTAACAGGAGAGAGTAGGAGGCTGTAAAACAGGCTTGATGAGGTAACAAGAGAGAGTAGGAGGCTGTAAAACAGGCTTGATGAGGTAACAAGAGAGAGTAGGAGGCTGTACAACAGGCTTGATGAGGTAACGGGAGAGAGTAGGAGGCTGTAAAACAGGCTTGATGAGGTAACAGGAGAGAGTAGGAGGCTGTAAAACAGGCTTGATGAGGTAACAGGAGAGAGTAGGAGGCTGTAAAACAGGCTTGATGAGGTAACAAGAGAGAGTAGGAGGCTGTAAAACAGGCTTGATGAGGTAACAGGAGAGAGTAGGAGGCTGTAAAACAGGCTTGATGATGAGTTAACAGGAGAGAGTAGGAGGCTGTAAAACAGGCTTGATGAGGTAACAAGAGAGAGTAGGAGGCTGTAAAACAGGCTTGATGAGGTAACAGGAGAGAGTAGGAGGCTGTAAAACAAGCTTGATGAGGTAACAGGAGAGAGTAGGAGGCTGTAAAACAGGCTTGATGAGGTAACAAGAGAGAGTAGGAGGCTGTAAAACAGGCTTGATGAGGTAACAAGAGAGAGTAGGAGGCTGTAAAACAGGCTTGATGAGGTAACAAGAGAGAGTAGGAGGCTGTAAAACAGGCTTGATGAGGTAACAGGAGAGAGTAGGAGGCTGTAAAACAGGCTTGATGAGGTAACGGGAGAGAGTAGGAGGCTGTAAAACAGGCTTGATGAGGTAACAGGAGAGAGTAGGAGGCTGTAAAACAGGCTTGATGAGTTAACAGGAGAGAGTAGGAGGCTGTAAAACAGGCTTGATGAGGTAACAGGAGAGAGTAGGAGGCTGTAAAACAGGCTTGATGAGGTAACAGGAGTGAGTAGGAGGCTGTAAAACAGGCTTGATGAGGAGGTAACAGGAGTGAGTAGGAGGCTGTAAAACAGGCTTGATGAGGTAACAGGAGTGAGTAGGAGGCTGTAAAACAGGCTTGATGAGGAGGTAACAGGAGTGAGTAGGAGGCTGTAAAACAGGCTTGATGAGGAGGTAACAAGAGAGAGTAGGAGGCTGTAAAACAGGCTTGATGAGGTAACATGGAGAGAGTAGGAGGCTGTAAAACAGGCTTGATGATGTAACAGGAGAGAGTAGGAGGCTGTAAAACAGGCTTGATGAGGTAACAGGAGAGAGTAGGAGGCTGTACAACAGGCTTGATGAGGTAACATGGAGAGAGTAGGAGGCTGTAAAACAGGCTTGATGAGGTAACAGGAGAGAGTAGGAGGCTGTAAAACAGGCTTGATGAGGTAACAAGAGAGAGTAGGATGCTGTAAAACAGGCTTGATGATGAGTTAACAAGAGAGAGTAGGAGGCTGTAAAACAGGCTTGATGAGGTAACAGGAGAGAGTAGGAGGCTGTACAACAGGCTTGATGATGTAACAGGAGAGAGTAGGAGGCTGTAAAACAGGCTTGATGATGAGTTAACAAGAGAGAGTAGGAGGCTGTAAAACAGGCTTGATGATGAGTTAACAAGAGAGAGTAGGAGGCTGTAAAACAGGCTTGATGATGAGTTAACAGGAGAGAGTAGGAGGCTGTAAAACAGGCTTGATGATGAGTTAACAAGAGAGAGTAGGAGGCTGTAAAACAGGCTTGATGATGAGTTAACAAGAGAGAGTAGGAGGCTGTAAAACAGGCTTGATGAGGTAACAGGAGAGAGTAGGAGGCTGTACAACAGGCTTGATGATGTAACAGGAGAGAGTAGGAGGCTGTAAAACAGGCTTGATGATGTAACAGGAGAGAGTAGGAGGCTGTAAAACAGGCTTGATGATGTAACAGGAGAGAGTAGGAGGCTGTAAAACAGGCTTGATGATGTAACAGGAGAGAGTAGGAGGCTGTAAAACAGGCTTGATGAGGTAACAAGAGAGAGTAGGATGCTGTAAAACAGGCTTGATGATGAGTTAACAAGAGAGAGTAGGAGGCTGTAAAACAGGCTTGATGATGTAACAGGAGAGAGTAGGAGGCTGTAAAACAGGCTTGATGATGTAACAGGAGAGAGTAGGATGCTGTAAAACAGGCTTGATGAGGTAACAGGAGAGAGTAGGAGGCTGTAAAACAGGCTTGATGAGGTAACAAGAGAGAGTAGGATGCTGTAAAACAGGCTTGATGATGAGTTAACAAGAGAGAGTAGGAGGCTGTAAAACAGGCTTGATGATGAGTTAACAAGAGAGAGTAGGAGGCTGTAAAACAGGCTTGATGAGGTAACAGGTGAGAGTAGGAGGCTGTAAAACAGGCTTGATGAGGTAACAGGAGAGAGTAGGAGGCTGTAAAACAGGCTTGATGAGGTAACAGGAGAGAGTAGGAGGCTGTACAACAGGCTTGATGAGGTAACAGGAGAGAGTAGGAGGCTGTAAAACAGGCTTGATGAGGTAACAAGAGAGAGTAGGAGGCTGTAAAACAGGCTTGATGAGGTAACAGGAGAGAGTAGGAGGCTGTACAACAGGCTTGATGAGGTAACGGGAGAGAGTAGGAGGCTGTAAAACAAGCTTGATGAGGAGGTAACAGGCATTCCTACAGTAACTAGGTGGGGTCTCATCAACCAATAGTATAATAGGATAGTCTCACTAACCAATAGTAGAATAGGATAGTATCACTAACCAATTGTAGAATAGGATAGTCTCACTTGGTGTACAGTACACCCCCTTGACAGGACACTAGTCTACCGCAGTCGCTAATTCAGTCCATCCTTATTGTGTAAATGCATTGCGTGCAGGAGACTTGCAGTGTAGTGTTGTCTTTTTGTTCAAACAATTCCCTTCTTCCCCAGTTGAATGAAAAACATTTTAAACTGCTATTTCCTAACAGAGTTTGTGTCTCCCCATGCAGGTGAATGAGAAGGATCGACTGTGGGGTGATGATGGTGAAGACTCGACCCTGCCGGAGCTATTCGACCATGGAGCCCCTTCCCTCCACCTGTCTGCCCTGGGCTGGCCCCTTCCCCTGGGCCTCTCCCTGCTGCTGCGTTACCAGTAGTCTGCCCTGGGGCTCCATAGACTACACTACACACTGATCAAAACAGGGGGGGGGAGGGAGGGAGGGAGGGAGGGAGGGAGAGAGAGAGAGAGAGAGAGAGAGAGAGAGAGAGAGAGAGAGAGAGAGAGAGAGAGAGAGAGAGAGAGAGAGAGAGAGAGAGAGAGAGAGAGAGAGAGAGAGAGAGAGAGAGAGAGAGAGAGAGAGAGAGAGAGAAAACGAGAGAGAGATAGAGAGGTGTATGTACAATGCCTTCAGGAAGTATGCATATCCCCTTGACCACATTTTGTGTTACAGCCTGAATTGAAAAAATTTATCTCACCCATCTTGACACAATACCCCATAATGACAAAGTGAACACATCTGGATTTGGTGATATTCTACCATTCTTCCCTGCAGATTTTCTCAAGCTCTGTTAAGTTAGATGGGGAGCGGCGGTGAACAGCAATCTTCAAGTCTTTCCACAGATTTTCAATGGGATTCAAGTCTGGGCTTTGGCTGGGCCACTCAAGGACTTTCACATTCTTGTTCTGAAGCCATTCCAGCGTTGCTTTGGCTGTATGCTTGGGGTCATTGTCCTGTTGGAATGTAAATCATCGTCCCCCAAGTCTAAGGTTGTTTGCACTCTGAAGCAGGTTCTCATCAAGGAATTGCCTGTATTTGGCTCAATTCATTGTTCCCTCTAATCTTACCAGTCTGCTAGTCCCTGTCGCTGAAAAGCCTCCCTATAGCAGGATGCTGCCACCACCATGCTTCACGGTAGGGATGGTGTTAGATGGGTGATGAGCTGTGCCTGGTTTTATCTCATCAGATCACACAATGTTTTGCCTTATGATCTCAGAGTCTTTCATGTGCCTTTTTCTCAGGAGTGGCTTCCGTCTGGCCACTCTCCCATAAAGCCCAGATTGGTGACGTGCTGTATAGACTGTTATCCTTCTGGCTGGTTCTCCCATCTCAGCCAAGGAACTGTAGAACTCTGTGGTCTTTGGGTTCTTGGTCACCTCCCTGACCAAGGTCCTTCTTGCCCGGTTACTCAGTTTGGTTGGACGGCCAGCTCTAGGCAGAGTCTGGGTAGTTACATATTTCCCAATGATGGAGACCACTGTGTTCTTGTAAACTTTCAACACTCTAAACATGGTAAACCTTTTACCAGATATATGCCTCATCACATGATATTTGTGACTTTCTCACTCATCATTATTCGCGATTCATTCAGGACTATCTGTAACCATGGTAGCATCCACATTATTATATACAGTGGGGAGAACCAGTATTTGAAACACTGCCGATTTTGCAGGTTTTCCTACTTACAAAGCATTTAGAGGTCTGTCATTTGTATTGCATGACATAAGTATTTGATACATCAGAAAAGCAGAACTTAATATTTGGTACAGAAACCTTTGTTTGCAATTACAGATATCATACGTGGTGTCTTTTATACAGGTAACGAGTTCAAACAGGTGCAGTTAATACAGGTAATGAGTGGAGAACAGGAGGGCTTCTTAAAGAAAAACTAACAGGTCTCTATTTCATTATCAATACATTTGCAAAAATGTCTAAAAACATGTTTTAATGTAGTCCTTATGGGGCATTGTGTGTAGATCGGTGAAAACACTTGAATCCATTTTGAATTCAGGCTGTTACAACATGTGGAATAAGTCAAGGTGTAACACTTTCTGAAGGCTCTGTACATGTGTAAAGAAAAGGAAGGTCTTTTCTGTCTCTCCTTCCTCCTCCCTTCACAAACCACTCATCTCTCCACCTCCCTTCACAAACCACTCATCTCTCCTCCTCCCTCCACAAACCACTCATCTCTCCCCCTTCACAAACCACTCATCTCTCCTCCTCCCTCCACAAACCACTCATCTCTCCCCCTTCACAAACCACTCATCTCTCCTCCTCCCTTCACAAACCACTCATCTCTCCTCCTTCACAAACCACTCATCTCTCCTCCTCCCTTCACAAACCACTCATCTCTCCTCCCTTCACAAACCACTCATCTCTCCTCCCTTCACAAACCACTCATCTCTCCTCCTCCCTTCACAAACCACTAATCTCTCCCCCTTCACAAACCACTCATCTCTCCTCCTCCCTTCACAAACCACTCATCTCTCCTCCCTTCACAAACCACTCATCTCTCCCCCTTCACAAACCACTCATCTCTCCTCCTCCCTCCACAAACCACTCATCTCTCCTCCTCCCTTCACAAACCACTCATCTCTCCTCCTCCCTTCACAAACCACTCATCTCTCCCCCTTCACAAACCACTCATCTCTCCCCCTTCACAAACCACTCATCTCTCCTCCTCCCTTCACAAACCACTCATCTCTCCTCCTCCCTTCACAAACCACTCATCTCTCCACCTCCCTTCACAAACCACTCATCTCTCCACCTCCCTTCACAAACCACTCATCTCTCCCCCTTCACAAACCACTCATCTCTCCTCCTCCCTTCACAAACCACTCATCTCTCCTCCTCCCTTCACAAACCACTCATCTCTCCACCTCCCTTCACAAACCACTCATCTCTCCTCCTCCCTCCACAAACCACTCATCTCTCCTCCTCCCTTCACAAACCACTCATCTCTCCACCTCCCTTCACAAACCACTCATCTCTCCCCCTTCACAAACCACTCATCTCTCCACCTCCCTTCACAAACCACTCATCTCTCCCCCTTCACAAACCACTCATCTCTCCTCCTCCCTCCACAAACCACTCATCTCTCCTCCTCCCTCCACAAACCACTCATCTCTCCTCCCCCCTTCACAAACCACTCATCTCTCCTCCTCCCTTCACAAACCACTCATCTCTCCTCCCTCCACAAACCACTCATCTCTCCTCCTCCCTTCACAAACCACTCATCTCTCCTCCTCCCTTCACAAACCACTCATCTCTCCTCCCTCCACAAACCACTCATCTCTCCTCCTCCCTTCACAAAACACTCTCATCTCTCCTCCGTCCACCTCCCTTCACAAACCACTCATCTCTCCTCCTCCCTTCACAAACCACTCATCTCTCCTCCTCCCTTCACAAACCACTCATCTCTCCTCCTCCCTTCACAAACCACTCATCTCTCCTCCCTCCACAAACCACTCATCTCTCCTCCTCCCTTCACAAACCACTCATCTCTCCTCCTCCCTCCACAAACCACTCATCTCTCCTCCTCCCTCCACAAACCACTCATCTCTCCTCCTCCCTTCACAAACCACTCATCTCTCCTCCTCCCTCCACAAACCACTCATCTCTCCTCCCTCCACAAACCACTCATCTCTCCTCCTCCCTTCACAAACCACTCATCTCTCCTCCTCCCTTCACAAACCACTCATCTCTCCTCCTCCCTTCACAAACCACTCATCTCCTCCTCCCTCCACAAACCACTCATCTCTCCTCCTCCCTTCACAAACCACTCATCTCTCCTCCTCCCTCCACAAACCACTCATCTCTCCTCCTCCCTCCACAAACCACTCATCTCTCCTCCTCCCTTCACAAACCACTCATCTCTCCTCCTCCCTTCACAAACCACTCATCTCTCCTCCTCCCTCCACAAACCACTCATCTCTCCTCCCTCCACAAACCACTCATCTCTCCTCCTCCCTTCACAAACCACTCATCTCTCCTCCTCCCTCCACAAACCACTCATCTCTCCTCCCTTCACAAACCACTCATCTCTCCTCCTCCCTTCACAAACCACTCATCTCTCCTCCCTCCACAAACCACTCATCTCTCCTCCTCCCTCCACAAACCACTCATCTCTCCTCCTCCCTTCACAAACCACTCATCTCTCCTCCTCCCTTCACAAACCACTCATCTCTCCTCCCTCCACAAACCACTCATCTCTCCTCCTCCCTTCACAAACCACTCATCTCTCCTCCTTCCTTCACAAACCACTCATCTCTCCTCCTCCCTTCACAAACCACTCATCTCTCCTCCTCCCTCCACAAACCACTCATCTCTCCCCCTTCACAAACCACTCATCTCTCCTCCTTCCTTCACAAACCACTCATCTCTCCCCCTTCACAAACCACTCATCTCTCCTCCTCCCTTCACAAACCACTCATCTCTCCTCCTTCCTTCACAAACCACTCATCTCTCCTCCTCCCTTCACAAACCACTCATCTCTCCTCCTCCCTTCACAAACCACTCATCTCTCCCCCTTCACAAACCACTCATCTCTCCTCCCTCCACAAACCACTCATCTCTCCCCCTTCACAAACCACTCATCTCTCCTCCTTCCTTCACAAACCACTCATCTCTCCTCCTCCCTTCACAAACCACTCATCTCTCCCCCTCCCTTCACAAACCACTCATCTCTCCTCCTCCCTTCACAAACCACTCTCATCTCTCCTCCCTCCACAAACCACTCATCTCTCCTCCTCCCTTCACAAACCACTCATCTCTCCTCCTCCCTTCACAAACCACTCATCTCTCCTCCTTCCTTCACAAACCACTCATCTCTCCTCCTCCCTTCACAAACCACTCATCTCTCCTCCTCCCTCCACAAACCACTCATCTCTCCCCCTCCCTTCACAAACCACTCATCTCTCCTCCTCCCTTCACAAACCACTCATCTCTCTCCTTCCTTCACAAACCACTCATCTCTCCTCCTCCCTCCACAAACCACTCATCTCTCCTCCCTTCACAAACCACTCATCTCTCCTCCTCCCTTCACAAACCACTCATCTCTCTCCTTCCTTCACAAACCACTCATCTCTCCTCCTTCCTTCACAAACCACTCATCTCTCCTCCTTCCTTCACAAACCACTCATCTCTCCTCCTCCCTTCACAAACCACTCATCTCTCCTCCTCCCTTCACAAACCACTCATCTCTCCTCCTCCCTTCACAAACCACTCATCTCTCCTCCCTCCACAAACCACTCATCTCTCCTCCTCCCTTCACAAACCACTCATCTCTCCTCCTCCCTTCACAAACCACTCATCTCTCCTCCCTCTTCACAAACCACTCATCTCTCCTCCTCCCTCCACAAACCACTCATCTCTCCTCCCCCCTTCACAAACCACTCATCTCTCCTCCCTCCACAAACCACTCATCTCTCCTCCTCCCTTCACAAACCACTCATCTCTCCTCCTCCCTCCACAAACCACTCATCTCTCCCCCTCCCTTCACAAAACACTCTCATCTCTCCTCCGTCCACCTCCCTTCACAAACCACTCATCTCTCCCCCTCCCTTCACAAACCACTCATCTCTCCTCCTCCCTTCACAAACCACTCATCTCTCCTCCCTCCACAAACCACTCATCTCTCCTCCTCCCTTCACAAACCACTCATCTCTCCTCCTCCCTCCACAAACCACTCATCTCTCCTCCTCCCTTCACAAACCACTCATCTCTCCTCCCTTCACAAACCACTCATCTCTCCTCCTCCCTTCACAAACCACTCATCTCTCCTCCTCCCTTCACAAACCACTCATCTCTCCTCCCTCCACAAACCACTCATCTCTCCCCCTTCACAAACCACTCATCTCTCCTCCTCCCTTCACAAACCACTCATCTCTCCTCCTCCCTTCACAAACCACTCATCTCTCCTCCTCCCTTCACAAACCACTCTCATCTCTCCTCCCTCCACAAACCACTCATCTCTCCTCCTCCCTTCACAAACCACTCATCTCTCCTCCTCCCTTCACAAACCACTCATCTCTCCTCCTTCCTTCACAAACCACTCATCTCTCCTCCTCCCTCCACAAACCACTCATCTCTCCTCCCTCCACAAACCACTCATCTCTCCTCCTCCCTTCACAAACCACTCATCTCTCCTCCTCCCTTCACAAACCACTCATCTCTCCTCCTCCCTTCACAAACCACTCATCTCTCCTCCCTCCACAAACCACTCATCTCTCCCCCTCCCTTCACAAACCACTCATCTCTCCTCCTCCCTCCACAAACCACTCATCTCTCCTCCTCCCTTCACAAACCACTCATCTCTCCTCCCTCCACAAACCACTCATCTCTCCCCCTCCCTTCACAAACCACTCATCTCTCCTCCTTCCTTCACAAACCACTCATCTCTCCTCCTCCCTTCACAAACCACTCATCTCTCCTCCTCCCTTCACAAACCACTCATCTCTCCTCCCTCCACAAACCACTCATCTCTCCTCCTTCCTTCACAAACCACTCATCTCTCCTCCTCCCTTCACAAACCACTCATCTCTCCTCCTTCCTTCACAAACCACTCATCTCTCCTCCTCCCTTCACAAACCACTCATCTCTCCTCCCTTCACAAACCACTCATCTCTCCTCCTTCCTTCACAAACCACTCATCTCTCCTCCTTCCTTCACAAACCACTCATCTCTCCTCCTCCCTTCACAAACCACTCATCTCTCCTCCTTCCTTCACAAACCACTCATCTCTCCTCCCTTCACAAACCACTCATCTCTCCTCCTCCCTTCACAAACCACTCATCTCTCCTCCTCCCTTCACAAACCACTCATCTCTCCTCCTCCCTTCACAAACCACTCATCTCTCCTCCCCCCTTCACAAACCACTCATCTCTCCTCCTCCCTTCACAAACCACTCATCTCTCCTCCTCCCTTCACAAACCACTCATCTCTCCTCCTCCCTTCACAAACCACTCATCTCTCCTCCTTCCTTCACAAACCACTCATCTCTCCTCCCTTCACAAACCACTCATCTCTCCTCCTCCCTTCACAAACCACTCATCTCTCCTCCTCCCTTCACAAACCACTCATCTCTCCTCCTCCCTTCACAAACCACTCATCTCTCCTCCTTCCTTCACAAACCACTCATCTCTCCTCCTTCCTTCACAAACCACTCATCTCTCCTCCCCCCTTCACAAACCACTCATCTCTCCTCCTCCCTTCACAAACCACTCATCTCTCCTCCTCCCTTCACAAACCACTCATCTCTCCCCCTCCCTTCACAAACCACTCATCTCTCCCCCTCCCTTCAAAAACCACCCATCTCTCCCCCTTCACAAACCACTCATCTCTCCTCCTTCCTCCCCCCTTCACAAACCAGTCTTATTTCCCTCTATTTTCTATGGATCACTCAGATCAGATGCACTCTCTGTCAGAATGGGCCGACCGAGTTCTAACGGCTC
This sequence comes from Salvelinus alpinus, assembly GCF_045679555.1. Classification (NCBI taxonomy): domain Eukaryota; kingdom Metazoa; phylum Chordata; class Actinopteri; order Salmoniformes; family Salmonidae; genus Salvelinus; species Salvelinus alpinus. The sequence goes on along the minus strand of NC_092110.1, from coordinate 46,030,558 downwards.
AGAACATTCAGAACCTTCCTCCGTCATGTGATATATTAATGTGAACATTCTGAAGACTCCACCTCCTCCAATACCAACTGTCCTGATGGACACAGCAGCACAACATCAGAACAGAGAATTAGCTTGCGTCCCAAATGGCACGCTATTCCCTATGTAGTGCACTACTTTTGACTAGGGCCCATAGGACTCTCATTAAAAGCAGTACACTATATAGGGAGTAGGGTGCCATTTGGGACCTTGCCTTAAATTCCATCTTCAAGCAACTTACCTTTTTACTTGTTATGATGTCATAGTTCACTTTGTTACCAGCAACACTAAGTTATGTCATAGTTCACTTTGTTACCAGCAACACTAAATTATGTCATAGTTCACTTTGTCACCAGCCACACTAAATTATGTCATAGTTCACTTTGTTACCAGCCACACTAAATGATGTCATAGTTCACTTTGTTACCAGCCACACTAAATTATGTCATAGTTCACTTTGTTACCAGCAACACTAAGTTATGTCATAGTTCACTTTGTTACCAGCAACACTAAATTATGTCATAGTTCACTTTGTCACCAGCCACACTAAATTATGTCATAGTTCCCTTTGTTACCAGCAACACTAAATTATGTCATAGTTCACTTTGTTACCAGCCACACTAAATTATGTCATAGTTCACTTTGTTGCCCGACACTCTGAGCACAACTACATAGGATGAGAATGGTTCCACCATGCTGTTAACCTTTTACTGTTTGATACTGTATGGTAATGTTTAGTAATGTTTAAGTTACAAACATCTTGTGAAGAACATTCTGTTGTCATGACATCATTTACAGGGCGAGAGGAGGAAGAAGGTTAATGACCAAATGGCACCCTATTCCCTATACCATCACCCATAGGGCTCTAATAGGGCACTTTGACCAGGACCCATAGGGCTCTAATAGGGCTCTTTGACCAGGACCCATAGGGCTCTGTGACCAAGACCCATAGGGCTCTAATAGGGCTCTGTGACCAGGACCCATAGGGCTCTAATAGGGCTCTGTGACCAGGACCTATAGGGCTCTAATAGGGCTCTTTGACCAGGACCCATAGGGCTCTAATAGGGCTCTTTGACCAAGACCTATAGGGCTCTAATAGGGCTCTGTGACCAGGACCCATAGGGCTCTAATAGGGCTCTAATAGGGCTCTTTGACCAGGACCCATGGGGCTCTAATAGGGCTCTGTGACCAGGACCCATAGGGCTCTAATAGGGCTCTGTGACCAGGACCCATAGGGCTCTAATAGGGCACTTTGACCAGGACCCATAGGGCTCTAATAGGGCTCTGTGACCAGGACCCATAGGGCTCTAATAGGGCTCTGTGACCAGGACCCATAGGGCTCTGTGACCAGGACCCATAGGGCTCTAATAGGGCTCTGTGACCAGGACCCATAGGGCTCTAATAGGGCTCTTTGACCAGGACCCATAGGGCTCTAATAGGGCTCTGTCATAGTTCACTTTGTTACCAGCAACACTAAATTATGTCATAGTTCACTTTGTCACCAGCCACACTAAATTATGTCATAGTTCCCTTTGTTACCAGCAACACTAAATTATGTCATAGTTCACTTTGTTACCAGCCACACTAAATTATGTCATAGTTCACTTTGTTGCCCGACACTCTGAGCACAACTACATAGGATGAGAATGGTTCCACCATGCTGTTAACCTTTTACTGTTTGATACTGTATGGTAATGTTTAGTAATGTTTAAGTTACAAACATCTTGTGAAGAACATTCTGTTGTCATGACATCATTTACAGGGCGAGAGGAGGAAGAAGGTTAATGACCAAATGGCACCCTATTCCCTATACCATCACCCATAGGGCTCTAATAGGGCACTTTGACCAGGACCCATAGGGCTCTAATAGGGCTCTTTGACCAGGACCCATAGGGCTCTGTGACCAGGACCCATAGGGCTCTAATAGGGCTCTGTGACCAGGACCCATAGGGCTCTAATAGGGCTCTGTGACCAGGACCTATAGGGCTCTAATAGGGCTCTTTGACCAGGACCCATAGGGCTCTAATAGGGCTCTTTGACCAAGACCTATAGGGCTCTAATAGGGCTCTGTGACCAGGACCCATAGGGCTCTAATAGGGCTCTAATAGGGCTCTTTGACCAGGACCCATGGGGCTCTAATAGGGCTCTGTGACCAGGACCCATAGGGCTCTAATAGGGCTCTGTGACCAGGACCCATAGGGCTCTAATAGGGCACTTTGACCAGGACCCATAGGGCTCTAATAGGGCTCTGTGACCAGGACCCATAGGGCTCTAATAGGGCTCTGTGACCAGGACCCATAGGGCTCTGTGACCAGGACCCATAGGGCTCTAATAGGGCTCTGTGACCAGGACCCATAGGGCTCTAATAGGGCTCTTTGACCAGGACCCATAGGGCTCTAATAGGGCTCTGTCATAGTTCACTTTGTTACCAGCCACACTAAATTATGTCATAGTTCCCTTTGTTACCAGCAACACTAAATTATGTCATAGTTCACTTTGTTACCAGCCACACTAAATTATGTCATAGTTCACTTTGTTGCCCGACACTCTGAGCACAACTACATAGGATGAGAATGGTTCCACCATGCTGTTAACCTTTTACTGTTTGATACTGTATGGTAATGTTTAGTAATGTTTAAGTTACAAACATCTTGTGAAGAACATTCTGTTGTCATGACATCATTTACAGGGCGAGAGGAGGAAGAAGGTTAATGACCAAATGGCACCCTATTCCCTATACCATCACCCATAGGGCTCTAATAGGGCACTTTGACCAGGACCCATAGGGCTCTAATAGGGCTCTGTGACCAGGACCTATAGGGCTCTAATAGGGCTCTTTGACCAGGACCCATAGGGCTCTAATAGGGCTCTTTGACCAAGACCTATAGGGCTCTAATAGGGCTCTGTGACCAGGACCCATAGGGCTCTAATAGGGCTCTAATAGGGCTCTTTGACCAGGACCTATAGGGCTCTAATAGGGCTCTTTGACCAGGACCCATAGGGCTCTAATAGGGCTCTTTGACCAGGACCCATAGGGCTCTAATAGGGCTCTTTGACCAGGACCCATAGGGCTCTGTGACCAGGACCCATAGGGCTCTAATAGGGCACTGTGACCAGGACCCATAGGGCTCTTTGACCAGGACCCATAGGGCTCTAATAGGGCTCTGTGACCAGGACCCATAGGGCTCTAATAGGGCTCTGTGACCAGGACCCATAGGGCTCTAATAGGGCTCTGTGACCAGGACCCATAGGGCTCTAATAGGGCTCTAATAGGGCTCTGTGACCAGGACCCATAGGGCTCTAATAGGGCTCTGTGACCAGGACCCATAGGGCTCTAATAGGGCTCTAATAGGGCTCTTTGACCAAGATCAGGCTTGCAGGCCTGATCTTAGGCTTGTGTGCGGCTGCACGGCCATGGAAACCCATTTCATGAAGCTCCCGGCGTTGCTTCCAGAGACAGTTTGGAACTCGGTAGTGTTGCAACCGAGGACAGACAATTTTTACGCGCTTCAGCACTCGCCGGTCCCGTTCTGTGAGCTTGTGTGGCCTACCACTTAGTGGCTGAGCCGTTGTTGATCCTAGACATTTCCCCTTCACAATAACAGCACTTACAGTTGACCGGGGTTTAGAAGGGTGGAAATTTGACAAACTGACTTGTTGGAAAGGTGGCATCCTATGATGGTGCCACGTTGAAAGTCACTGAGTTCTTCAGTAAGGCCATTCATTCTACTGCCAATGTTTGTCTATGGAGATTGCATAGCAGTGTGCTCAATGTTATACACCTGTCAGCAACCAGTGTGGCTGAAATAGTCGAATCCACTAATTTGAAGGGGTGTCCACATATTTTTGTATATACAGTGCATTCGAGAAAGTATTCAGACCCCTTGACTTTTTCCACATTTTCTTACAGCCTTATTCTAAAATGGATTGAATACAAAATGTTCCTCATCAATCCACACATAATAACCCATAATGACAAAGCGAAAACAGGTTTTTAGAAATGTTTGCAAATGTATATATTTCTTTTAAAGAGAAATACCTTATTTAAATAAGTATTCAGACCTTTTGCTATGAGAGTTGAAATTGAGCTCAGGTGCATCCTGTTTCCATTGATCATCCTTGAGATGTTTCTACTACTTGATTGGAGTCCACCAGTGATAAATTCAATTGATTGGGCATGATTTGGAAAGGCACACACCTGTCTATATAAGGTCCCACAGTTGACAGTGCATTGTCAGAGCAAAAACCAAGCCATGAGGTCGAAGGAATTGTCCGTAAAGCTCAGAGACAGGATTGTGTCGAGGCACAGATATGGGAAAGGGTACTAAAACAAGTCTGCAGCATTGAAGGTCCCCAAGAACACAGTGGCCTTCATCATTCTTAAATGGAAGAAGTTTGGAACCACCAAGACTCTTCCTAGAGCCAAACTGAGCAATCGGGAGACAAGGGCCTTGGTCCGGGAGGTGACCAAGAACCTGATGGTCACTCTGACAGAGCTCCAGAGTTCCTCACCATCCCACGGTGAAGCATGGTGGTGGCAGCATCATGCTGTGGGGATGTTTTTCAGCGGCAGGGACTGGAAGACTAGTCAGGATCGAGGGAAAGATGAACGGATCATAGTACAGAGAGATCCTTGATGGAAACCTGCTCCAGAATGCTCAGAACCTCCGACAGGACAACGACCCTAAGCACACAGCCAAGACAACGCAGGAGTGGCTTCGGGACAAATCTGAATGTCCTTGAGTGGCCCAGCCAGAGCCCGGACTTGATCCCGATTGAACATCTCTGGAGAGACCTGAAAATAGCTGTACAACGATGCTCCCCATCCAACCTGACAGAGCTTTAGAGGATCTGCAGATAAGAATGGGAGAAACACAGGTGTGCCAAGCTTGTAGCGTCATACCCAAGAAGATTTGAGTCTGTAATTGCAGCCAAAGGTGCTTCAACAAAGTACTGGGTAAAGGGTCTGAATAATTAAGTATTTGTTTTTATTATACATTTGCAAAAATGTCTAAAAACATGTTTTTGCTTCGTCATTATGAGGTATTGTGTGTAGATTGATGAGGGGAAAAAACGATTAAATAAATTTTAGAATAAGGCTGTAATGTAACAAAATGTGGAAAAAGTCAAGGGGTCTGAATAATTTCCGAATGCACTGTTTAGTGTACCTTTCACAGGGAACTACTACCCACATGGGACAAACAGAACAGGGTTTCTTTAAAAAGACGGGGGTTACGGATATTATCATGTTATATTGACTGTTATATTGACTGTAGTGATGAGAGACAGGGGTTTGATGAACGGATGATCTGTGACCCAACCTGAACCTTCCTCATAGGTCCTGGGCTCAGGTACAGAGAGGGTTGGAGGAATTTTGGATTCCTGGCTTATTCCCTTCTGATTCCAACAATCTTTCACCCGGGATTTTTGGAAAACCTGGGAATTTTGTGAGAAAAAAAATCATTTTTTTTTTTGCAACCCTAGTCCAGTACAGACTAAAACAGTTAAACCCGTAATGCCCTGTCCTGGAAGCCTCAGTCTACCATCACTAGTTGACCCCAGCACAATTCTGTTGTCCTGGTCTGTTCTGATTGGTTTGTCATGTGATTAAAAAGGGATCAGTCAGGAGGTGTTCTGATGTTTTTCTGCACCGAGACAGAGATGACTGACTAACCTGCTTCCTGTTCCTCTCTCTCTGGGGGCAATTGGTTCCTGCCTCTCTGATTGGAGGATCTCATGTGTCACTCCCAGTCCCTACCAATAAAGATGCCAGATAACACTGTAGAGTGGCGTGTACTTCCTCCAGTTACTCTGTGGGGTGTTGCAGAAAGCTGGATCAATAAGTTAACTGTTAAAAAAAAAAGCTCAGATCTTCTGTGATCCAGATTGAATCTAGGCCAAAGACTTAAAATTGTCATGGTATACTTAACTCAACAACTAATATACAAATGTAGTTTTCTTAGTCAACCTGAAAATCAAGAGATGTGTTTTTACTGTTTATCAAAGTTAGAATGGACAACTTAATGTTCCTGCTCTCTGGAACACTGGTTTCTCCTAGGTGGAGTTAGGTTGTCAGCTTCATGATGAAGATGTGTCTTTGTCAAATCAACAAATAAAATGTCATTTGTCACATGCACTGAATACAACAGGTGTAGTAGACCTCACAGTGAAATGCTGAATACAACAGGTGTAGTAGACCTCACAGTGAAATGCTGAATACAACAGGTGTAGTAGACCTCACAGTGAAATGCTGAATACAACAGGTGTAGTAGACCTCACAGTGAAATGCTGAATACAACAGGTGTAGTAGACCTCACAGTGAAATGCTGAATACAACAGGTGTAGTAGACCTCACAGTGAAATGCTGAATACAACAGGTGTAGTAGACCTCACAGTGAAATGCTGAATACAACAGGTGTAGTAGACCTCACAGTGAAATGCTGAATACAACAGGTGTAGTAGACCTCACAGTGAAATGCTGAATACAACAGGTGTAGTAGTCCTCACAGTGAAATGCTGAATACAACAGGTGTAGTAGACCTTACAGTGAAATGCTGAATACAACAGGTGTAGTAGACCTCACAGTGAAATGCTGAATACAACAGGTGTAGTAGACCTCACAGTGAAATGCTGATTACAACAGGTGTAGTAGACCTTACAGTGAATTTCTGAATACAACAGGTGTAGTAGACCTTACAGTGAAATGCTGAATACAACAGGTGTAGTAGACCTCACAGTGAAATGCTGAATACAACAGGTGTAGTAGACCTCACAGTGAAATGCTGAATACAACAGGTGTAGTAGACCTCACAGTGAAATGCTGAATACAACAGGTGTAGTAGACCTCACAGTAAAATGCTGAATACCACAGGTGTAGTAGACCTCACAGTGAAATGCTGAATACAACAGGTGTAGTAGACCTCACAGTGAAATGCTGAATACAACAGGTGTAGTAGACCTTTCAGTGAAATGCTGAATACAACAGGTGTAGTAGACCTCACAGTGAAATGCTGAATACAACAGGTGTAGTAGACCTTACAGTGAAATGCTGAATACAACAGGTGTAGTAGACCTCACAGTGACATGCTGAATACAACAGGTTTAGTAGACCTCACAGTGAAATGCTGAATACAACAGGTGTAGTAGACCTCACAGTGAAATGCTGAATACAACAGGTGGTCTATTATAATATAGGCCATGTCTATTATAATACAGGCCATGTCTATTATAATACAGGCCAGGTATATTATATTACAGGCAAGGTCTGTTATTATAAAGGCCAGGTCTAATATAATACAGGCAAGGTCTGTTATTATAAAGGCCATGTCTAATATAATACAGGCCAGGTATATTATATTACAGGTCAGGTCTATTATAATACAGGCCAGGTCTAATATAATACAGGCAAGGTCTGTTATTATAAAGGCCAGGTCTAATATAATACAGGTCAGGTCTATTATAATGTAGTCCAGGTTTACAGGCCAGGTCTAGTATAATACAGGCCAGGTCTATTATAATACAGACCAGGTCTACTATAATACAGGCCAGGTATATTATAATGCAGGCCAGGTCTTTTATAATACAGGGCAGGTCTATTATAATAAAGACCAGGTCTATTTTTCTTTAGGCCTGGTCTATTATAATAATGGCCAGTTCTATTATAATATGGGCCAGGTCTATTATAATACAGACCAGGTCTACTATAATACAGGCCAGGTCTATTTTAATACAGGCCAGGTCTATTACAATGTAGTCCAGGTTTACAGGCCAGGTCTAGTATAATACAGGCCAGGTCTATTATAATACAGACCAGTTCTTATTGAATACAGATCAAGTCTATTATAATACAGGTCAAGTCTACAGGCCAGGTCATGTATAACACAGGCCAGGTCTGTTATAATACAGGCCAGGTCTATTATAATACAAACCAGGTCTATTATAATACAGGCCATGTGTATTATAATAGAGACCAGGTTTAATATAATACAAGCAAGGCTATTATTTTACAGGCCATGTCTACATGCCAGGTCTTTTATAATACAGGCCAGGTTTACAGGCCAGGTCTATTATAATACAGGCCAGGTATATTATAATGCAGGCCAGGTTTTTTATAATACAGGCCAGGTCTATTATAACACAGACCAGGTCTATTATAATACAGACCAGGTCTATTATAACACAGGCCAGGTATATTATAATACACCACAGGTCAGTTATAATACAGCCCAGGTCTATTATAATACAGACCAGATCTATTATAATACAGACCATTTCTATTATAATAAACTTCAGGTCTACATGCCATGTCATGTATAATACCGGCCAGGTCTATTATAATACAGGCCAGGTCTATTATAATACAGGCCAGGTCTACTATAATACAGGCCAGGTATACTATAATACAGGCCAGGTCTATTATAATACAGGCCAGGTCTATTATAATACAGGCCGGGTCTACAGGACAGGAATAGTATAATACAGGCCAGGTCTCTTATAATACAGACCAGTTCTATTATAATACAGATCCGGTCTATTATAATACAGGCCAGGTCTACTATAATACCGGCCAGGTCTATTATAATACAGGCCAGGTCTATTATAATACAGGTCAAGTCTAAAGGCCAGGTCATGTATAATACAGGCCAGGTCTATTATAATACAGGCCAGGTCTATTATAAAACAGATCAGGTCTATTATAATACAGACCAGGTCTATTATAATACAGACCAGGTATATTATAATACAGGTCAGGTCTATTATATAACAAGCCAGGTCTATTATAATACAGGCCAGGTTTGCAGGCCAGGTATATTATTATTATAAAGACCAGGTCTATTATATAACAAGCCAGGTCTATTATAATACAGACCAGGTTGGCAGGCCAGGTATATTATAATAAAGACCAGGTCTATTTTTCTTCAGGCCTGGTCTACTATAATATAGGCCAGGTCTATTATAATATAGACCAGGTCTATTATAATACAGACCAGGTATACTATAATACAGGCCAGGTCTATTTTAATACAGGCCAGGTCTATTATAATGTAGTCCAGGTTTACAGGCCAGGATTTGTATAATACAGGCCAGGTCTATTATAATACAGACCAGGTGAAATATAATACAGACCAGGTCTATTATAACACAGGCCAGGTCTATTATAATACAGGCCAGGTCTATTATAATACAGGCCAGGTCTCTTATAATAGAGACCAGGTCTATTATAATACAGGCAAGGTATATTATAGTACAGGCCAGGTATATTATAATACAGGCCAGGTCTATTATAATGTAGTCCAGGTTTACAGGCCAGGATTTGTATAATACAGGCCAGGTATATTATAATAAAGACCAGTTCTATTTTTCTTCAGGCCTGGGCTATTATAATATAGGCCAGGTCTATTATAATACAGACCAAGTCTAATATAATACAGGTCAGGTCTAGTATAATACAGGCCAGGTCTATTATAATACAGGCCAGGTCTACAGGCCAGGTATATTCTAGTATAATACAGGTCAGGTCTATTATAATAGAGACCAGGTTTAATATTATACAGGCAAGGTCTATTATTATACAGGCCAGGTATATTATAATGCAGGTCAGGTCTTTTATAATACAGGCCAGGTCTGTTATAATACAGACCAGATCTATTATAATACATGCCTAGTCTATTATAACACAGGCCTGGTCTATTATATTACACGTCAGGTCTATTATAATACAGGCCAGGTCTATTATAATACTGGTCAGGTCTACAGGCCAGGTCTAGTATAATACAGACCAGGTCTATTATAATACAGACCAGGTCTACTATAATACATGCCAGGTCTATTTTAATACAGGCCAGGTCTGTTATAATGTAGTCCAGGTTTACAGGCCAGGTCTAGTATAATACAGGCCAGTTCTAGTATAATACAGACCAGGTCTATTATAATACAGACCAGGTCTATTATAATACAGACCAGGTCTATTATAATACAGACCAGGTCTACTATAATACAGGCCAGGTCTATTTTAATACAGGCCAGGTCTATTATAATGTAGTCCAGGTTTACAGGCCAGGTCTAGTATAATACAGGCCAGTTCTAGTATAATACAGGCCAGGTAATGTATAATACAGGCCAGGTCTATTATAATACAGGCCATGTCTACAGGCCAGGTAATGTATAATACAGGCCAGGTCTATTATAATACAGGCCAGGTCTACAGGCCAGGTCTAGTATAATACAGGTCAGGTCTATTATAATACAGACCAGGTCTATTATTATACAGGCCATGTCTACAGGCCAGGTCTATTATAATACAGGCCAGGTTTACAGACCAGGTCTTTTATAATACAGGCCATGTATATTATAATACAGGCCATGTCTACAGGCCAGGTAATGTATAATACAGGCCAGGTCTATTATAATACAGGCCATGTCTACAGGCCAGGTAATGTATAATACAGGCCAGGTCTATTATAATACAGGCCAGGTCTACAGGCCAGGTCTAGTATAATACAGGTCAGGTCTATTATAATACAGACCAGGTCTATTATTATACAGGCCATGTCTACAGGCCAGGTCTATTATAATACAGGCCAGGTTTACAGACCAGGTCTTTTATAATACAGGCCAGGTATATTATAATGCAGGCCAGGTCTTTTATAATACAGGCCAGGTCTAATATAACACAGGCCAGGTCTATTATAATACACCCCAGGTCAGTTATAATACAGGCCAGGTCTGTTATAATACACACCAGATCTATTATAAAACATGCCTAGTCTATTATAACACAGGCCATGTCTAGTATAATACAGGCCAGGTCTATTATAATACAGGCCAGGTCTATTATTATACAGGCCAGGTCTAGTATAATACAGGCCAGGTCTATTATTAAACTGGAAAGGTCTATTATAATACAGGCCAGATCTGTTTTAATACAGGCCAGGTTTACAGGCCAGGTCTAGTATATTTACAGGCCAGGTCTATTATAATACAGACCAGTTCCATTATAATACAGATCAGGTCTATTATAATACAGGTCAAGTCTAAATGCCTAGTCTATTATAACACAGGCCTGGTCTATTATATTACACGTCAGGTCTATTATAATACAGAACAGGTCTATTATAATACAGGCCAGGTCTACTATAATAAAGGCCAGGTTTATTATAATACAGGCCAGGCCTATTATAATTCAGGACAGGTCTATTATAATACAGACCAGGTCTATTATAATACAGGCCAGGTCTACTGTAATACAGTCCAGGTCTATTATAATACAGACCAGGTCTATTATAATACAGGCCAGGTCTAGTATAATACAGGCCATGTCTACAGGCCAGGTCAAGTATAATACAGGCCAGGTCTATTATAATACAGACCAGGTCAAATATGATACAGACCAGGTCTGTTATAATACAGGCCAGGTCTATTATAATACAGGCCAGGTTTATCATAATACAGGCCAGGTTTATCATAATACAGGCCAGGTCTATTTCAATACAGGCCAGGTCTATTATTATACTGGAAAGGTCTATTATAATACAGGCCAGATCTATTTTAACACAGGCCAGGTTTACAGGCCAGGTCTAGTATATTTACAGGCCAGGTCTATTATAATACAGACCAGTTCCAATATAATACAGATCAGGTCTATTATAATACAGGTCAAGTCTAAAGGCCAGGTCATGTATAATACAGCCCAGGTCTGTTATAATACAGACCAGATCTATTATAATAAATGCCTAGTCTATTATAACACAGGCCTGGTCTATTATATTACAAGTCAGGTCTATTATAATACAGAACAGGTCTATTATAATACAGGCCAGGTCTACTATAATAAAGGCCAGGTTTATTATAATACAGGCCAGGCCTATTATAATTCAGGACAGGTCTATTATAATACAGACCAGGTCTATTATAATACAGGCCAGGTCTAGTATAATACAGGCCATGTCTACAGGCCAGGTCAAGTATAATACAGGCCAGGTCTATTATAATACAGACCAGGTCAAATATGATACAGACCAGGTCTGTTATTTTACAGGCCAGGTCTATTATAATACAGGCCAGGTTTATCATAATACAGGCCAGGTTTATCATAATACAGGCCATGTCTATTTCAATACAGGCCAGGTCTATTATTATACTGGAAAGGTCCTTTATAATACAGGCCAGGTCTATTTCAATACAGGCCAGGTCTATTGTAATACTGGTCCGGTCTACAGGCCAGGTCTAGTATAATACAGGCAAGGTCTATTATAATACAGACCAGGTCTATTATAATACAGGCCAGGTCTATTATAATACAGGCCAGGTCTATTATAATACTGGTCAGGTCTACAGGCCAGCTCTAGTATAATACATGCCAGTTCTAGTATAATACAGGACAGGTCTATTATAATACAGACCAGGTCTATTATAATAAAGTTCAGGTCTACATGCCAGGTCATGTATAATACAGGCAAGGTCTATATTTATTCAGGCCTGGTCTATTATAATATAGGCCAGGTATATTATAATACAGACCAGGTCTATTATCATACAGGCCAGGTCTATTATAATACAGACAGTCTCTATTATAATACAGACCAGGTAAATTATAATACAGGTCAGGTCTATTATATAACAGGCCAGGTATATTATAATACAGGTCAGGTCTATTATGATACAGGCCAGGTCTAATGTAATACAGGCAAGGTCTATTATTATAAAGGCCATGTCTACAGGCCAGGTCTATTATAATACAAGCCAGGTTTTACAGGCCAGGTCTGTTATAACACAGGCCAGGTCTATTATTATACAGACCAGGTATATTATAATACAGGTCAGGTCTATTATAATACAGTCCAGGTCTATTATAATACAGGCCAGGTCTATTATAATAAAGGTCAGGTCTACAGGTCAGGTCTATTATTATACAGGCCAGGTCTATTATAATACAGGCCAGGTCTATTATAATACAGTCCAGGTCTATTATAATACAGGCCAGGTCTGTTATAATACAGGCCAGGTCTATTATAATACAGGACAGGTCTATTATAATACAGACCAGGTCTATTATAATACAGGCCAGGTCTACTGTAATACAGTCCAGGTCTATTATAATACAGACCAGGTCTATTATAATACAGGCCAGGTCTAGTATAATACAGGCCATGTCTACAGGCCAGGTCAAGTATAATACAGGCCAGGTCTGTTATAATACAGACCAGGTCAAATATGATACAGAACAGGTCTATTATAATACAGGCCAGGTCTACTATAATAAAGGCCAGGTTTATTATAATACAGGCCAGGCCTATTATAATTCAGGACAGGTCTATTATAATACAGACCAGGTCTATTATAATACAGGCCAGGTCTACTGTAATACAGTCCAGGTCTATTATAATACAGACCAGGTCTATTATAATACAGGCCAGGTCTAGTATAATACAGGCCATGTCTACAGGCCAGGTCAAGTATAATACAGGCCAGGTCTATTATAATACAGACCAGGTCAAATATGATACAGACCAGGTCTGTTATAATACAGGCCAGGTCTATTATAATACAGGCCAGGTTTATCATAATACAGGCCAGGTTTATCATAATACAGGCCAGGTCTATTTCAATACAGGCCAGGTCTATTATTATACTGGAAAGGTCTATTATAATACAGGCCAGATCTATTTTAATACAGGCCAGGTTTACAGGCCAGGTCTAGTATATTTACAGGCCAGGTCTATTATAATACAGACCAGTTCCAATATAATACAGATCAGGTCTATTATAATACAGGTCAAGTCTAAAGGCCAGGTCATGTATAATACAGCCCAGGTCTGTTATAATACAGACCAGATCTATTATAATAAATGCCTAGTCTATTATAACACAGGCCTGGTCTATTATATTACAAGTCAGGTCTATTATAATACAGAACAGGTCTATTATAATACAGGCCAGGTCTACTATAATAAAGGCCAGGTTTATTATAATACAGGCCAGGCCTATTATAATTCAGGACAGGTCTAATATAATACAGACCAGGTCTATTATAATACAGGCCAGGTCTACTGTAATACAGTCCAGGTCTATTATAATACAGACCAGGTCTATTATAATACAGGCCAGGTCTAGTATAATACAGGCCATGTTTACAGGCCAGGTCAAGTATAATACAGGCCAGGTCTATTATAATACAGACCAGGTCAAATATGATACAGACCAGGTCTGTTATATTACAGGCCAGGTCTATTATAATACAGGCCAGGTTTATCATAATACAGGCCAGGTTTATCATAATACAGGCCAGGTCTATTTCAATACAGGCCAGGTCTATTATTATACTGGAAAGGTCTATTATAATACAGGCCAGGTCTATTTCAATACAGGCCAGGTCTATTGTAATACTGGTCCGGTCTACAGGCCAGGTCTAGTATAATACAGGCAAGGTCTATTATAATACAGACCAGGTCTATTATAATACAGGCCAGGTCTATTATAATACAGGCCAGGTCTATTATAATACTGGTCAGGTCTACAGGCCAGCTCTAGTATAATACATGCCAGTTCTAGTATAATACAGGACAGGTCTTTTATAATACAGACCAGGTCTATTATAATAAAGTTCAGGTCTACATGCCAGGTCATGTATAATACAGGCAAGGTCTATATTTATTCAGGCCTGGTCTATTATAATATAGGCCAGGTATATTATAATACAGACCAGGTCTATTATCATACAGGCCAGGTCTATTATAATACAGACAGTCTCTATTATAATACAGACCAGGTAAATTATAATACAGGTCAGGTCTATTATATAACAGGCCAGGTATATTATAATACAGGTCAGGTCTATTATGATACAGGCCAGGTCTAATGTAATACAGGCAAGGTCTATTATTATAAAGGCCATGTCTACAGGCCAGGTCTATTATAATACAAGCCAGGTTTTACAGGCCAGGTCTGTTATAACACAGGCCAGGTCTGTTATTATACAGACCAGGTATATTATAATACAGGTCAGGTCTATTATAATACAGTCCAGGTCTATTATAATACAGGCCAGGTCTATTATAATAAAGGTCAGGTCTACAGGTCAGGTCTATTATTATACAGGCCAGGTCTATTATAATACAGGCCAGGTCTATTATAATACAGTCCAGGTCTATTATAATACAGGCCAGGTCTGTTATAATACAGGCCAGGTCTATTATAATACAGGCCATGTTATTTATAATACAGGCCATGTTATTTATAATACAAGCCAGGTCTAATATAATACAGGCAAGGTATATTATTATAAAGGCCAGGTTTACAGACCCGATATATTATAATACAGGTCAGGTCTGTTATAATACAGGCCAGGTCTATTTTAATACAGACCAGGTCTATTATAATACAGGTCAGGTCTACAGGTCAGATCTATTATTATACAGGCCAGGTTTACAGACCCGATATATTTTAACACAGGCCAGGTCTATTATAATACACCCCAGGTCTGTTTTAATCCAGCACAGATCTGTTATAATACAGACCAGATCTATTATAATACATGCCTAGTCTATTATAACACAGGCCTGGTCTATTAAATTACAGGCCAGGTCTATTATAATACAGGCCAGGTCTATTATAATGCAGACCAGGTCTATTATAATACAGGCCAGGTATCTTATAATACAGGCCATGTCTACAGGCCAGGTCAAGTATAATACAGGCCAGGTCTAATATAATACAGGCCAGGTTTAGTATAATATAGTCCAGGTCTATTATAATACAGACCAGGTCTATTATAATACAGGTCAGGTCTATTATAATACAGACCAGGTCTATTATCATACAGGCCAGGTCTATTATAATACAGACAGTCTCTATTATAATACAGACCAGGTAAATTATAATACAGGTCAGGTCTATTATATAACAGGCCAGGTATATTATAATACAGGTCAGGTCTATTATGATACAGGCCAGGTCTAATGTAATACAGGCAAGGTCTATTATTATAAAGGCCATGTCTACAGGCCAGGTCTATTATAATACAGGCCAGGTTTTACAGGCCAGGTCTGTTATAACACAGGCCAGGTCTGTTATTATACAGACCAGGTATATTATAATACAGGTCAGGTCTATTATAATACAGTCCAGGTCTATTATAATACAGGCCAGGTCTATTATAATAAAGGTCAGGTCTACAGGTCAGGTCTATTATTATACAGGCCAGGTCTATTATAATACAGGCCAGGTCTATTATAATACAGTCCAGGTCTATTATAATACAGGCCAGGTCTGTTATAATACAGGCCAGGTCTATTATAATACAGGCCATGTTATTTATAATACAGGCCATGTTATTTATAATACAAGCCAGGTCTAATATAATACAGGCAAGGTATATTATTATAAAGGCCAGGTTTACAGACCCGATATATTATAATACAGGTCAGGTCTGTTATAATACAGGCCAGGTCTATTTTAATACAGACCAGGTCTATTATAATACAGGTCAGGTCTACAGGTCAGATCTATTATTATACAGGCCAGGTTTACAGACCCGATATATTTTAACACAGGCCAGGTCTATTATAATACACCCCAGGTCTGTTTTAATCCAGCACAGATCTGTTATAATACAGACCAGATCTATTATAATACATGCCTAGTCTATTATAACACAGGCCTGGTCTATTAAATTACAGGCCAGGTCTATTATAATACAGGCCAGGTCTATTATAATGCAGACCAGGTCTATTATAATACAGGCCAGGTCAAGTATAATACAGGCCATGTCTACAGGCCAGGTCAAGTATAATACAGGCCAGGTCTAATATAATACAGGCCAGGTTTAGTATAATATAGTCCAGGTCTATTATAATACAGACCAGGTCTATTATAATACAGGTCAGGTCTATTATAATACAGGCCAGGTCAAGTATAATACAGGCCAGGTCTATTATAATACATGCCAGGTTTAGTATAATATAGTCCAGGTCTATTATAATACAGACCAGGTCTATTATAATACAGACAAGGTATATTATCATACAGGCCAGGTCTATTATAATACAGGCCAGGTTTAGTATAATACAGGCCATGTCTATTATAATACAGGCCATGTCTATTATAATACAGACAAGGTATATTATCATACAGGCCAGGTCTATTATAATACAGACAAGCTCTATTATAATACAGACCAGGTAAATTATAATACAGGTCAGGTCTATTATATAACAGGCCAGGTATATTTTAATACAGGTCAGGTCTATTATAATACAGTCCAGGTCTATTATAATACAGGCCAGGTCTATTATTATAAAGGTCAGGTCTACAGGTCAGGTCTATTATTATACAGGCCAGGTCTATTATAATACAGGCCAGGTCTATTATAATACAGTCCAGGTCTATTATAATACAGGCCAGGTCTGTTATAATACAGGCCAGGTCTATTATAATACAGGCCATGTTATTTATAATACAGGCCATGTTATTTATAATACAAGCCAGGTCTAATATAATACAGGCAAGGTATATTATTATAAAGGCCATGTCTACAGGCCAGGTCTATTATAATACAGGCCAGGTTTACAGACCCGATATATTATAATACAGGTCAGGTCTGTTATAATACAGGCCAGGTCTATTTTAATACAGACCAGGTCTATTATAATACAGGTCAGGTCTACAGGTCAGATCTATTATTATACAGGCCAGGTTTACAGACCCGATATATTTTAACACAGGCCAGGTCTATTATAATACACCCCAGGTCTGTTTTAATCCAGCACAGATCTGTTATAATACAGACCAGATCTATTATAATACATGCCTAGTCTATTATAACACAGGCCTGGTCTATTAAATTACAGGCCAGGTCTATTATAATACAGGCCAGGTCTATTATAATGCAGACCAGGTCTATTATAATACAGGCCAGGTATCTTATAATACAGGCCATGTCTACAGGCCAGGTCAAGTATAATACAGGCCAGGTCTAATATAATACAGGCCAGGTTTAGTATAATATAGTCCAGGTCTATTATAATACAGACCAGGTCTATTATAATACAGGTCAGGTCTATTATAATACAGGCCAGGTCAAGTATAATACAGGCCAGGTCTATTATAATACAGGCCAGGTTTAGTATAATATAGTCCAGGTCTATTATAATACAGACCAGGTCTATTATAATACAGACAAGGTATATTATCATACAGGCCAGGTCTATTATAATACAGGCCAGGTTTAGTATAATACAGGCCATGTCTATTATAATACAGGCCATGTCTATTATAATACAGACAAGGTATATTATCATACAGGCCAGGTCTATTATAATACAGACAAGCTCTATTATAATACAGACCAGGTAAATTATAATACAGGTCAGGTCTATTATATAACAGGCCAGGTATATTTTAATACAGGTCAGGTCTATTATGATAGAGGCCAGGTCTAATGTAATACAGGCAAGGTCTATTATTATAAAGGCCATGTCTACAGGCCAGGTCTATTATAATACAAGCCATGTTTACAGGCCAGGTATGTTATTATACAGGCCAGGTCTATTATAATA
This sequence comes from Salvelinus alpinus, assembly GCF_045679555.1. Classification (NCBI taxonomy): domain Eukaryota; kingdom Metazoa; phylum Chordata; class Actinopteri; order Salmoniformes; family Salmonidae; genus Salvelinus; species Salvelinus alpinus. The sequence continues at coordinate 46,011,977 of NC_092110.1, read as the reverse complement.
CAGGCCAGGTCTATTATAATACAGAACAGGTCTAATATAATACAGGACAGGTCTATTATAATACAGGCCAGGTTTATTATAATACAGGCCAGGTCATGTATAATACAGGCCAGGTATATTATAATACAGGCCATGTCTACAGGCCAGGTCAAGTATAATACAGGCCAGGTCAAATATAATACATACCAGGTATTTTATAATACAGGCCAGGTCTATTATAATACAGGCCAGGTTTATTATAATACAGGCCAGGTATATTATAATACAGGTCAGGTCTATTATAATATAGGCCAGATCTATTATAATACAGGTCAGGTCTACAGGTCAGGTCTATTATTATACAGGCCAAGTCTAGTATAATACATGCAAGGTCTAGTATAATACAGGCAAAGTCTATTATAATAGAGACCAGGTTTAAAAAAATACAGGCAAAGTCTATTATAATAGAGACCAGGTTTACAGGCCAGGTCTATTATAATACAGGCCAGGTATATTATAATGCAGGCCAGGTCTTTTATAATACAGGGCAGGTCTATTATAACAAAGACCAGGTCTATTATAACACAGGCCAGGTCTATTATAACACAGGCCAGTTCTACTGTAATACAGTCCAGGTCCATTATAATGCAGACCAGGTCTCTTATAATACAGGCCATGTCTACAGGCCAGGTCAAGTATAATACAGGCCAGGTCTATTATAATACAGACCCTAACCCTAACCCTAACCCTATTATAATACAGGCCAGGTCTATTATTATACTGGAAAGGTCTATTATAATACAGGCCAGGTCTATTTTAATACAAGCCAGGTCTATTATAATACAGACCAGTTATATTACAATACAGATCAGGTCTATTATAACACAGGCCAGGTCTATTATAATACACCCCAGGTCAGTTATAATACATCCCAGGTCTGTTATAATACAGACCAGATCTATTATAATACATGCCTAGTCTATTATAACACAGGCCTGGTCTATTATAACACAGGTCAGGTCTATTATAATACAGACCAGGTCTATTATAATACAGACAAGGTATATTATCATACAGGCCAGGTCTATTATAATACAGGCCAGGTTTAGTATAATACAGGCCATGTCTATTATAATACAGGCCATGTCTATTATAATACAGACAAGGTATATTATCATACAGGCCAGGTCTATTATAATACAGACAAGCTCTATTATAATACAGACCAGGTAAATTATAATACAGGTCAGGTCTATTATATAACAGGCCAGGTATATTTTAATACAGGTCAGGTCTATTATTATAGAGGCCATGTCTACAGGCCAGGTCTATTATAATACAAGCCAGGTATACAGGCCAGGTATGTTATTATACAGGCCAGGTCTATTATAATACAGGCCAGGTCTATTATAATACAGAACAGGTCTAATATAATACAGGACAGGTCTATTATGATACAGGCCAGTTTTATTATAATACAGGCCAGGTCATGTATAATACAGGCCAGGTATATTATAATACAGGCCATGTCTACAGGCCAGGTCAAGTATAATACAGGCCAGGTCAAATATAATACATACCAGGTATTTTATAATACAGGCCAGGTCTATTATAATACAGGCCAGGTTTATTATAATACAGGCCAGGTATATTATAATACAGGTCAGGTCTATTATAATATAGGCCAGCTCTATTATAATACAGGTCAGGTCTACAGGTCAGGTCTATTATTATACAGGCCAAGTCTAGTATAAAACATGCAAGGTCTAGTATAATACAGGCAAAGTCTATTATAATAGAGACCAGGTTTAAAATAATACAGGCAAGATCTATTTAAATACAGGCCAGGTTTACAGGCCAGGTCTATTATAATACAGAGCAGGTATATTATAATGCAGGCCAGGTCTTTTATAATACAGGGCAGGTCTATTATAACAAAGACCAGGTCTATTATAACACAGGCCAGGTCTATTATAACACAGGTCAGGTCTATTATAATACAGGCCAGGTCTATTATAACACAGGCCAGGTCTACTGTAATACAGTCCAGGTCCATTATAATGCAGACCAGGTCTCTTATAATACAGGCCATGTCTACAGGCCAGGTCAATTATAATACAGGCCAGGTCTATTATAATACAGACCCTAACCCTAACCCTAACCCTATTATAATACAGGCCAGGTCTATTATTATACTGGAAAGGTCTATTATAATACAGGCCAGGTCTATTTTAATACAAGCCAGGTCTATTATAATACAGACCAGTTATATTACAATACAGATCAGGTCTATTATAATACAGACCAGGTCTATTATAACACAGGTCAGGTTGTCTATAATACAGACCAGGTCAAATACAATACAGACCAGGTCTGTTATAATACAGGCCAGGTTTACAGACCCGATATATTATAATACAGGTCAGGTCTGTTATAATACAGGCCAGGTCTATTTTAATACAGTCCAGGTCTATTATAATACAGGTCAGGTCTACAGGTCAGATCTATTATTATACAGGCCAGGTCTAATGTAATACAGACCGGGTATATTTTAACACAGGCCAGGTCTATTATAATACACCCCAGGTCTGTTTTAATCCAGCACAGATCTGTTATAATACAGACCAGATCTATTATAATACATGCCTAGTCTATTATAACACAGGCCTGGTCTATTAAATTACAGGCCAGGTCTATTATAATACAGGCCAGGTCTATTATAACACAGACCATGTCTACTGTAATACAGTCCAGGTCTATTATAATGCAGACCAGGTCAATTATAATACAGGCCATGTCTACAGGCCAGGTCAAGTATAATACAGGCCAGGTCTATTATAATACAGGCCAGGTTTAGTATAATATAGTCCAGGTCTATTATAATACAGACCAGGTCTATTATAATACAGGCCATGTCTATTATAATACAGACAAGCTCTATTATAATACAGACCAGGTAAATTATAATACAGGTCAGGTCTATTATATAACAGGCCAGGTATATTATAATACAGACCAGGTATATTATAACACAGGTCAGGTTGTATATAATACAGACCAGGTCAAATACAATACAGACCAGGTCTGTTATAATACAGGCCAGGTCTATTATAATACAGGCCAGGTTTATTATAAGACAGGCCAGGTCTATTATAATACACCCCAGGTATGTTATAATACAGCCCGGGTCTGTTATAATACAGACCAGATCTATTATAATACATCCCTAGTCTATTATAACAGAGGTCAGGTCAATTATAATACAGAACAGGTCTATTATAATACAGGCCAGGTCTATTATAATACAGGCCATGTTATTTATAATACAGGCCATGTTATTTATAATACAGGCCAGGTCTATTATAATACAGGCCAGGTCTAATATAATACAGGCAAGGTCAATTATTATAAAGGCCATGTCTACAGGCCAGGTTTATTATAATACAGGCCAGGTTTACAGACCCGATATATTATAATACAGGTCAGGTCTGTTATAATACAGGCCAGGTCTATTTTAATACAGTCCAGGTCTATTATAATACAGGTCAGGTCTACAGGTCAGATCTATTATTATACAGGCCAGGTCTAATGTAATACAGACCGGGTATATTTTAACACAGGCCAGGTCTATTATAATACACCCCAGGTCTGTTTTAATCCAGCACAGATCTGTTATAATACAGACCAGATCTATTATAATACATGCCTAGTCTATTAAATTACAGGCCAGGTCTATTATAATACAGGCCAGGTCTATTATAACACAGACCATGTCTACTGTAATACAGTTCAGGTCTATTATAATACAGGCCATGTCTACAGGCCAGGTCAAGTATAATACAGGCCAGGTCTACTATAATACAGACCAGGTCAAAAATAATACAGACCAGGACTATTATAATACAGGTCGGGTGTATTATAATACAGGTCAGGTCTATTATAATACAGGCCAGGTCTATTATAATACAGGCCAGGTCTATTATAATAAAGGCCAGGTTTATTATAATACAGGCCAGCTCATGTATAATACAGGCCAGGTATATTATAATACAGGCCATGTCTACAGGCCAGGTCAAGTATCAATCAATCAATCAATTTTATTTTATATAGCCCTTCGTACATCAGCTAATATCTCGAAGTGCTGTACAGACACCCAGCCTAAAACCCCAAACAGCTAGTAATGCAGGTGTAGAAGCACGGTGGCTAGGAAAAACTCCCTAGAAAGGCCAAAACCTAGGAAGAAACCTAGAGAGGAACCAGGCTATGAGGGGTGGCCAGTCCTCTTCTGGCTGTGCCGGGTGGAGATTATAACAGAACTATGCCAAGATGTTCAAAAATGTTCATAAGTGACAAGCATGGTCAAATAATAATCATGAATAATTTTCAGTTGGCTTTTCATAGCCGATCATCAAGAGTTGAAAAACAACAGGTCTGGGACAGGTGGCGGTTCCATAACCGCAGGCAGAACAGCTGAAACTGGAATAGCAGCAAGGCCAGGCGGACTGGGGACAGCAAGGAGTCACCACGGGCGGCAGTCCCGACGCATGGTCCTAGGGCCCAGGTCCTCCGAGAGAAAGAAAGAGAGAAGGAGAAAATTAGAGAGAGCCAAGATTTTCAAAATGTTCATAAATGACAAGCATGGTCAAATAATAATCAGGAATAAATCTGTTGGCTTTTCATAGCCGATCATTAAGAGTTGAAAACAGCAGGTCTGGGACAGGTAGGGGTTCCATAACCGCAGGCAGAACAGTTGAAACTGGAATAGCAGCAAGGCCAGGCGGACTGGGGACAGCAAGGTGTCATCATGCCCGGTAGTCCTGACATATGGTCCTAGGGCTCAGGTTCTCAGAGAGAAAGAGAGAACGAGAGAATTAGAGAGAGCATACTTAAATTCACACAGGACACTGGATAAGACAGGAGAAGTACTCCAGGTAACCAACTGACCCTAGCCCCCCGACACATAAACTACTGCAGCATAAATACTGGAGGCTGAGACAGGAGCGGTCAGGAGACACTGTGGCCCCATCCGAAGAAACCCCCGGACAGGGCCAAACAGGAAGGATATAACCCCACCCACTTTGCCAAAGCACAGCCCCCGCACCACTAGAGGGAAATCCTCAACCACCAACATTACAATCCTGAGACAAGGCCGAGTATAACCCACAAAGGTCTCCACCACAGCACAAGCCAAGGGGGGGCGCCAACCCAGACAGGAAGATCACGTCAGTAACTCAACCCACTCAAGTGACGCACCCCTCCTAGGGACGGCATGAAAGAGCACCAGCAAGCCAGTGACTCAGCCCCTGTAACAGGGTTAGAGGCAGAGAATCCCAGTGGAGAGAGGGGAACCGGCATGGCAGAGACAGCAAGGGCGGTTCGTTGCTCCAGAGCCTTTCCGTTCACCTTCACACTCCTGGGCCAGACTACACTCAATCATATGACCTACTGAAGAGATAAGTCTTCAGTAAAGACTTAAAGGTTGAGACCGAGTCTGCGTCTCTCACATGGGTAGGCAGACTGTTCCATAAAAATGGAGATCTATAGGAGAAAGCCCTGCCTCCCGCTGTTTGCTTAGAAATTCTAGGGACAATTAGGAGGCCTGCGTCTTGTGACCGTAGCGTACGTATTGGTATGTATGGCAGGACCAACTCGGAAAGATAGGTAGGAGCAAGCCCATGTAACGCTTTATAGGTTAACAGTAAAACCTTGAAATCAGCCCTTGCCTTAACAGGAAGCCAGTGTAGGGAAGCTAGCACTGGAGTAATATGATCAAATTTCTTGGTTCTAGTCAGGATTCTAGCAGCCGTATTTAGCACTAACTGAAGTTTATTTAGTGCTTTATCCGGGTAGCCGGAAAGTAGAGCATTGCAGTAGTCTAACCTAGAAGTAACAAATGCATGGATTAATTTTTCTGCATCATTTTTGGACAGAAAATTTCTGATTTTTGCAATGTTACGTAGATGGAAAAAAGCTGTCCTTGAAACAGTCTTGATGTGTTCGTCAAAAGAGAGATCAGGGTCAAGAGTAACGCCGAGGTCCTTCACAGTTTTATTTGAGACGACTTTACAACCATCAAGATGAATTGTCAGATTTAACAGAAGATCTCTTTGTTTCTTGGGACCTAGAACAAGCATCTCTGTTTTGTCCGAGTTTAAAAGTAGAAAGTTGTCAGCCATCCACTTCCTTATGTCTGAAACACAGGCTTCTAGCGAGGGCAATTTTGGGGCTTCACCATGTTTCATTGAAATGTACAGCTGTGTGTCATCCGCATAGCAGTGAAAGTTAACATTATGTTTTCGAATAACATCCCCAAGAGGTAAAATATATAGTGAAAACAATAGTGGTCCTAAAATGGAACCTTGAGGAACACCGAAATGTACAGTTGATTTGTCAGAGGACAGACCATTCACAGAGACAAACTGATATCTTTCCGACAGGTAAGATCTAAACCATGCCAGAACTTGTCCGTGTAGACCAATTTGGGTTTCCAGTCTCTCCAAAAGAATGTGGTGATCGATGGTGTCAAAGGCAGCACTAAGGTCTAGTAGCACGAGGACAGATGCAGAGCCTCGGTCTGACGCCATTAAAAGGTCATTTACCACCTTCACAAGTGCAGTCTCAGTGCTATGATGGGGTCTAAAACCAGACTGAAGCATTTCGTATACATTGTTTGTCTTCAGAAAGGCAGTGAGTTGCTGCGCAACAGCTTTTTCTAAAATATTTGAGAGGAATGGAAGATTCGATATAGGCCGATAGTTTTTTATATTTTCCGGGTCAAGGTTTGGCTTTTTCAAGAGAGGCTTTATCACTGCCACTTTTAGTGAGTTTGGTACACATCCGGTGGATAGAGAGCTGTTTATTATGTTCAACATAGGAGGGCCAAGCACAGGAAGCAGCTCCTTCAGCAGTTTAGTAGGAATAGGATCCAGCAGTTTAGTAGGAATAGGATATACTGGAAAGGTCTATTATAATACAGGCCAGCTCTATTTTAATACAAGCCAGGTCTATTATAATACAGACCAGTCATATTACAATACAGATCAGGTCTATTATAACACAGGCCAGGTCTATTATAATACACCCCAGGTCAGTTATAATACAGACCAGATCTATTATAATACATGCCTAGTCTATTAAAACACAGACCTGGTCTATTATATTACAGGTCAGGTCTATTATAATACAGGCCATGTCTATTATAATAAAGGCCAGGTTTATTATAATACCGGCCAGGTCTATTATAATACAGGACAAGTCTAGTATAATACAGGCCAGGTCAAATATAATACATACCAGGTATTTTATAATACAGGCCAGGTCTATTATAATACAGGCCAGGTTTATTATAATACAGGCCAGGTATATTATAATACAGGTCAGGTCTATTATAATATAGGCCAGATCTATTATAATACAGGTCAGGTCTACAGGTCAGGTCTATTATTATACAGGCCAGGTCTAGTATAATACATGCAAGGTCTAGTATAATACAGGCAAAGTCTATTATAATAGAGACCAGGTTTAATATAATACAGGCAAGGTCTATTTAAATACAGGCCAGGTTTACAGGCCAGGTGTATTATAATACAGGCCAGGTATATTATAATACAGGCCAGGTATATTATAATGCAGGCCAGGTCTTTTATAATACAGGGCAGGTCTATTATAACAAAGACCAGGTCTATTATAACACAGGCCAGGTCTATTATAACACAGGTCAGGTCTATTATAATACAGGCCAGGTCTATTATAACACAGGCCAGGTCTACTGTAATACAGTCCAGGTCCATTATAATGCAGACCAGGTCTATTATAATACAGCCCAGGTCTCTTATAATACAGGCCATGTCTACAGGCCAGGTCAAGTATAATACAGGCCAGGTCTATTATAATACAGACCCTAACCCTAACCCTAACCCTATTATAATACAGGCCAGGTCTATTATTATACTGGAAAGGTCTATTATAATACAGGCCAGCTCTATTTTAATACAAGCCAGGTCTATTATAATACAGACCAGTCATATTACAATACAGATCAGGTCTATTATAACACAGGCCAGGTCTATTATAATACACCCCAGGTCAGTTATAATACAGACCAGATCTATTATAATACATGCCTAGTCTATTAAAACACAGACCTGGTCTATTATATTACAGGTCAGGTCTATTATAATACAGGCCATGTCTATTATAATAAAGGCCAGGTTTATTATAATACCGGCCAGGTCTATTATAATACAGGACAAGTCTATTATAATACAGGCCAGGTCTATTATAATACATGCCAGGTCTACTGTAATACAGTTCAGGTCTATTATAATACAGGCCATGTCTACAGGCCAGGTCAAGTATAATACAGGCCAGGTCTATTATAATACAGACCAGGTCAAAAATAATACAGACCAGGTCTGTTATAATACAGGCCAGGTTTATTATAATACAGGCCAGGTTTATTATAATACAGACCAGGTATATTATAACACAGGTCAGGTTGTATATAATACAGACCAGGTCGAATACAATACAGACCAGGTCTGTTATAATACAGGCCAGGTCTATTATAATACAGGCCAGGTTTATTATAATACAGGCCAGGTCTATTATAATACAGGCAATGTCTACAGGCCAGGTCAAGTATAATACAGGCCAGGTCTATTATAATACAGACCCTAACCCTAACCCTAACCCTATTATAATACAGGCCAGGTCTATTATAATACAGACCAGTCATATTACAATACAGATCAGGTCTATTATAACACAGGCCAGGTCTATTATAATACACCCCAGGTCAGTTATAATACATCCCAGGTCTGTTATAATACAGACCAGATCTATTATAATACATGCCTAGTCTATTAAAACACAGGCCTGGTCTATTATATTACAGGTCAGGTCTATTATAATACAGGCCATGTCTATTATAATAAAGGCCAGGTTTATTATAATACCGGCCAGGTCTATTATAATACAGGCCATGTCTATTATAATACAGGCCAGGTCTATTATAATACATGCCAGGTCTACTGTAATACAGTTCAGGTCTATTATAATACAGGCCATGTCTACAGGCCAGGTCAAGTATAATACAGGCCAGGTCTATTATAATACAGACCAGGTCAAAAATAATACAGACCAGGTCTGTTATAATACAGGCCAGGTCTATTATAATACAGGCCAGGTTTATTATAATACAGGCCAGGTCTATTATAATACAGACCAGGTCTATTATAATACAGACCAGGTTTATTATAACACAGGTCAGGTTGTTTATAATACAGACCAGGTCAAATACAATACAGACCAGGTCTGTTATAATACAGGCCAGGTCTATTATAATACAGGCCAGGTTTATTATAATACAGGCCAGGTCTATTATAATACAGATCAGGTCTATTATAATACAGGCCAGGTCTATTATAACACAGGCCAGGTCTATTATAATACACCCAAGGTCTGTTATAATACAGCCCGGGTCTGTTATAATACAGACCAGATCTATTATAATACAGACCAGGTCTATTATAATACAGACCATGTCTATTATAATACAGACCAGGTCTATTTTAATACAGGCCAGGTCTATTATAATACAGGCAATGTCTACAGGCCAGGTCAAGTATAATGCAGGCCAGGTCTATTATAATACAGACCAGGTCAAATATAATACAGACCAGGACTATTATAATACAGGTCAGGTCTATTATAATACAGGCCAGGTTCATAATAATACAGGCCAGGTCTATGATAATACAGGCCATGTCTACAGGCCAGGTCAAGTATAATACAGGCCAGGTCTATTATAATACAGACCAGGTCAAATATAATACAGACCAGGACTATTATAATACAGGCCAGGTCTATTATAATACAGGCCAGGTTTATTATAATACAGGCCAGGTCTATTATAATACAGGCCAGGTTTACAGGCCAGCTCTATTATAATACAGACCAGGTATATTATAATACAGGTCAGGTCTTTTATAATACAGGACAGGTCAATTATAATACAGGCCAGGTCTATTATAATACAGGCCAGATCTACTGTAATACAGTCCAGGTCTATTATAATACAGACCAGGTCTATTATAATACAGGCCAGGTCTATTATAATACAGGCCAGGTCTATTATTATACTGGAAATGTCTAATATAATACAGGCCATGTCTATTTCAATACAGGCCAGGTCTATTAGTATACTGGAAAGGTCTATTATAATACAGGCCAGGTCTATTTCAATACAGGCCAGGTCTATTATAATACTGGTCCGGTCTACAGGCCAGGTCTATTATAATACAGGCCAGGTCTATTTTAATACAGGCCAGGTCTATTATAATACAGGTCAGGTCTACAGGTCAGGTCTATTATTATACAGGCCAGGTCTATTATAATACAGGCCAGGTCTATTATAATACAGCCCAGGTCTGTTATAATACAGACCAGATCTATTATAATACCTGCCTAGTCTATTATAAAACAGGCCTGATCTATTCTAATACAGGTCAGGTCTATTATAATACAGAACTGGTCTATTATAATACAGGCCAGGTCTATTATAATACAGGCCAGGTCTAATATAATACAGGCCAGGTCTATTATAATACAGGCCAGGTCTACTGTAATACAGTCCAGGTCTATTATAATACAGACCAGGTCTATTATAATACAGGCCAGGTCTATTATAATACAGGCCAGGTTTATTATAATACAGGCCAGGTCTATTATAATACAGGCCAGGTTTACAGGCCAGGTCTATTGTAATACAGACCAGGTATATTATAATACAGGTCAGGTCTTTTATAATACACACCAAGTCAAAAATAATACAGACCAGGTCTATTTTAATACAGGCCAGGTATATTATAATACAGGCCAGGTTTATTATAATAATGGCCAGGTCTATTATAATACAGGCCAGGTTTACAGGCCAGGTCTACTATAATACAGACCAGGTATATTATAATACAGGTCAGGTCTTTTATAATACAGGCCAGGTCAATTATAATACAGGTCAGGTCTATTAATTTACTGGAAATGTCTATTATAATACAGGCCATGTCGATTTCAAAACAGTCCAGGTCTATTATTATACTGGAAAGGTCTATTATAATACAGGCCAGGTCTCTTTCAATACAGGCCAGGTCTATTATAATACTGGTCCGGTCTACAGGGCAGGTCTAGTATAATACATGCCAGGTCTAGTATAATACCGACCAGGTCTAGTATAATACAGGCCAGGTCTATTATAATACAGGCCATGTCTAGTATAATACAGGCCAGGTATATTATAATACAGGTCAGGTCTATTATAATACAGGCCAGGTCTATTATAATACTGGTCCGGTCTACAGGGCAGGTCTAGTATAATACATGCCAGGTCTAGTATAATACCGACCAGGTCTAGTATAATACAGGCCAGGTCTATTATAATACAGGCCATGTCTAGTATAATACAGGCCAGGTATATTATAATACAGGTCAGGTCTATTATAATACAGACCAGGTCTATTATAATACAGGCCAGGTCTATTATAATACAGGCCAGGTCTATTATTATACTGGAAATGTCTAATATAATACAGGCCATGTCTATTTCAATACAGGCCAGGTCTATTAGTATACTGGAAAGGTCTATTATAATACAGGCCAGGTCTATTTCAATACAGGCCAGGTCTATTATAATACTGGTCCGGTCTACAGGCCAGGTCTATTATAATACAGGCCAGGTCTATTTTAATACAGGCCAGGTCTATTATAATACAGGTCAGGTCTACAGGTCAGGTCTATTATTATACAGGCCAGGTCTATTATAATACAGGCCAGGTCTATTATAATACAGCCCAGGTCTGTTATAATACAGACCAGATCTATTATAATACCTGCCTAGTCTATTATAAAACAGGCCTGATCTATTCTAATACAGGTCAGGTCTATTATAATACAGAACTGGTCTATTATAATACAGGCCAGGTCTATTATAATACAGGCCAGGTCTAATATAATACAGGCCAGGTCTATTATAATACAGGCCAGGTCTACTGTAATACAGTCCAGGTCTATTATAATACAGACCAGGTCTATTATAATACAGGCCAGGTCTATTATAATACAGGCCAGGTTTATTATAATACAGGCCAGGTCTATTATAATACAGGCCAGGTTTACAGGCCAGGTCTATTGTAATACAGACCAGGTATATTATAATACAGGTCAGGTCTTTTATAATACACACCAAGTCAAAAATAATACAGACCAGGTCTATTTTAATACAGGCCAGGTCTATTATAATACAGGCCAGGTTTATTATAATAATGGCCAGGTCTATTATAATACAGGCCAGGTTTACAGGCCAGGTCTACTATAATACAGACCAGGTATATTATAATACAGGTCAGGTCTTTTATAATACAGGCCAGGTCAATTATAATACAGGTCAGGTCTATTAATTTACTGGAAATGTCTATTATAATACAGGCCATGTCGATTTCAAAACAGTCCAGGTCTATTATTATACTGGAAAGGTCTATTATAATACAGGCCAGGTCTCTTTCAATACAGGCCAGGTCTATTATAATACTGGTCCGGTCTACAGGGCAGGTCTAGTATAATACATGCCAGGTCTAGTATAATACCGACCAGGTCTAGTATAATACAGGCCAGGTCTATTATAATACAGGCCATGTCTAGTATAATACAGGCCAGGTATATTATAATACAGGTCAGGTCTATTATAATACAGGCCAGGTCTATTATAATACTGGTCCGGTCTACAGGGCAGGTCTAGTATAATACATGCCAGGTCTAGTATAATACCGACCAGGTCTAGTATAATACAGGCCAGGTCTATTATAATACAGGCCATGTCTAGTATAATACAGGCCAGGTATATTATAATACAGGTCAGGTCTATTATAATACAGACCAGGTCTATTATAATACAGGCCAGGTCTATTATAATACAGGCAATGTCTACTGAACAGGTCAAGTATAATACAGGCCAGGTCTATTATAATACAGGCCAGGTCTATTATAATACAGGCCAGGTCTATTATAATACAGGCCAGGTCTACTGTAATACAGTCCAGGTCTATTATAATACAGACCAGGTCTATTATAATACAGGCCAGGTCTGTTATAATACAGGCCAGGTTTATTATAATACAGGCCAGGTCTATTATAATACAGGCCAGGTTTACAGGCCAGGTCTATTGTAATACAGACCAGGTATATTATAATACAGGTCAGGTCTTTTATAATACACACCAAGTCAAAAATAATACAGACCAGGTCTATTTTAATACAGGCCAGGTCTATTATAATACAGGCCAGGTTTATTATAATAATGGCCAGGTCTATTATAATACAGGCCAGGTTTACAGGCCAGGTCTTCTATAATACAGGCCAGGTATATTATAATACAGGTCAGGTCTATTATAATACAGACCAGGTCTATTATAATACAGGCCAGGTCTATTATAATACAGGCCAGGTCTATTATTATACTGGAAATGTCTAATATAATACAGGCCATGTCTATTTCAATACAGGCCAGGTCTATTAGTATACTGGAAAGGTCTATTATAATACAGGCCAGGTCTATTTCAATACAGGCCAGGTCTATTATAATACTGGTCCGGTCTACAGGCCAGGTCTATTATAATACAGGCCAGGTCTATTTTAATACAGGCCAGGTCTATTATAATACAAGTCAGGTCTACAGGTCAGGTCTATTATTATACAGGCCAGGTCTATTATAATACAGGCCAGGTCTATTATAATACAGCCCAGGTCTGTTATAATACAGACCAGATCTATTATAATACCTGCCTAGTCTATTATAAAACAGGCCTGATCTATTCTAATACAGGTCAGGTCTATTATAATACAGAACTGGTCTATTATAATACAGGCCAGGTCTATTATAATACAGGCCAGGTCTAATATAATACAGGCCAGGTCTATTATAATACAGGCCAGGTCTACTGTAATACAGTCCAGGTCTATTATAATACAGACCAGGTCTATTATAATACAGGCCAGGTCTATTATAATACAGGCCAGGTTTATTATAATACAGGCCAGGTCTATTATAATACAGGCCAGGTTTACAGGCCAGGTCTATTGTAATACAGACCAGGTATATTATAATACAGGTCAGGTCTTTTATAATACACACCAAGTCAAAAATAATACAGACCAGGTCTATTTTAATACAGGCCAGGTCTATTATAATACAGGCCAGGTTTATTATAATAATGGCCAGGTCTATTATAATACAGGCCAGGTTTACAGGCCAGGTCTACTATAATACAGACCAGGTATATTATAATACAGGTCAGGTCTTTTATAATACAGGCCAGGTCAATTATAATACAGGTCAGGTCTATTAATTTACTGGAAATGTCTATTATAATACAGGCCATGTCGATTTCAAAACAGTCCAGGTCTATTATTATACTGGAAAGGTCTATTATAATACAGGCCAGGTCTCTTTCAATACAGGCCAGGTCTATTATAATACTGGTCCGGTCTACAGGGCAGGTCTAGTATAATACATGCCAGGTCTAGTATAATACCGACCAGGTCTAGTATAATACAGGCCAGGTCTATTATAATACAGGCCATGTCTAGTATAATACAGGCCAGGTATATTATAATACAGGTCAGGTCTATTATAATACAGGCCAGGTCTATTATAATACTGGTCCGGTCTACAGGGCAGGTCTAGTATAATACATGCCAGGTCTAGTATAATACCGACCAGGTCTAGTATAATACAGGCCAGGTCTATTATAATACAGGCCATGTCTAGTATAATACAGGCCAGGTATATTATAATACAGGTCAGGTCTATTATAATACAGACCAGGTCTATTATAATACAGGCCAGGTCTATTATAATACAGGCAATGTCTACTGAACAGGTCAAGTATAATACAGGCCAGGTCTATTATAATACAGGCCAGGTCTATTATAATACAGGCCAGGTCTATTATAATACAGGCCAGGTCTACTGTAATACAGTCCAGGTCTATTATAATACAGACCAGGTCTATTATAATACAGGCCAGGTCTGTTATAATACAGGCCAGGTTTATTATAATACAGGCCAGGTCTATTATAATACAGGCCAGGTTTACAGGCCAGGTCTATTGTAATACAGACCAGGTATATTATAATACAGGTCAGGTCTTTTATAATACACACCAAGTCAAAAATAATACAGACCAGGTCTATTTTAATACAGGCCAGGTCTATTATAATACAGGCCAGGTTTATTATAATAATGGCCAGGTCTATTATAATACAGGCCAGGTTTACAGGCCAGGTCTTCTATAATACAGACCAGGTATATTATAATACAGGTCAGGTCTTTTATAATACAGGCCAGGTCAATTATAATACAGGTCAGGTCTATTAATTTACTGGAAATGTCTATTATAATACAGGCCATGTCGATTTCAAAACAGTCCAGGTCTATTATTATACTGGAAAGGTCTATTATAATACAGGCCAGGTCTCTTTCAATACAGGCCAGGTCTATTATAATACTGGTCCGGTCTACAGGGCAGGTCTAGTATAATACATGCCAGGTCTAGTATAATACCGACCAGGTCTAGTATAATACAGGCCAGGTCTATTATAATACAGGCCATGTCTAGTATAATACAGGCCAGGTATATTATAATACAGGTCAGGTCTATTATAATACAGACCAGGTCTATTATAATACAGGCCAGGTCTATTATAATACAGGCAATGTCTACAGAACAGGTCAAGTATAATACTGGCCAGGTCTATTATAATACAGACTAGGGGTCTATTATAATACAGGCCAGGTCTATTATAATACAGGCCAGGTCTATTATAAAACATTCGAGGTCTATTATAATACAGGCCAGGTTTACAGGCCAGTTCTATTATAATACAGACCAGGTATATTATAATACAGGTCAGGTTTTTTATAATACAGGCCAGGTCAATTATAATACAGGTCAGGTCTATTATTATACTGGAAATGTCTAATATAATACAGGCCATGTCTATTTCAATACAGGCCAGGTCTATTAGTATACTGGAAAGGTCTATTATAATACAGGCCAGGTCTATTTCAATACAGGCCAGGTCTATTATAATACTGGTCCGGAACACAGGCCAGGTCTAGTATAATACAGGCCAGGTCTATTATAATACAGACCATGTATATTTTAATACAGGCCAGGTCTATTTTTATACTGGCCAGGTCTACAGGGCAGGTCTAGTATAATACATGCCAGGTCTAGTATAATACAGGCCAGGTCTATTATAATACAGACCAGGTTTATTATAATAAAGACAATATCAATTTTTATTCAGGCCTGGTCTATTATAATATAGGCCAGGTCTATTATAATACAGCCCGGGTCTGTTATAATACAGACCAGATCTATTATAATACAGACCAGGTCTATTATAATACAGACCATGTCTATTACAATACAGACCAGGTCTATTTTAATACAGGCCAGGTCTATTATAATACAGGCAATGTCTACAGGCCAGGTCAAGTATAATGCAGGCCAGGTCTATTATAATACAGACCAGGTCAAATATAATACAGGTCAGGTCTATTCATTTACTGGAAATGTCTATTATAATACAGGCCATGTCGATTTCAAAACAGGCCAGGTCTATTATAATACTGGTCCGGTCTACAGGGCAGGTCTAGTATAATACATGCCAGGTCTAGTATAATACCGACCAGGTCTAGTATAATACAGGCCAGGTCTATTATAATACAGGCCATGTCTAGTATAATACAGGCCAGGTATATTATAATACAGGTCAGGTCTATTATAATACAGGCCAGGTCTATTATAATACTGGTCCGGTCTACAGGGCAGGTCTAGTATAATACATGCCAGGTCTAGTATAATACCGACCAGGTCTAGTATAATACAGGCCAGGTCTATTATAATACAGGCCATGTCTAGTATAATACAGGTCAGGTATATTATAATACAGGTCAGGTCTATTATAATACAGACCAGGTCTATTATAATACAGGCCAGGTCTATTATAATACAGGCAATGTCTACTGAACAGGTCAAGTATAATACAGGCCAGGTCTATTATAATACAGGCCAGGTCTATTATAATACAGGCCAGGTCTATTATAATACAGGCCAGGTCTACTGTAATACAGTCCAGGTCTATTATAATACAGACCAGGTCTATTATAATACAGGCCAGGTCTGTTATAATACAGGCCAGGTTTATTATAATACAGGCCAGGTCTATTATAATACAGGCCAGGTTTACAGGCCAGGTCTATTGTAATACAGACCAGGTATATTATAATACAGGTCAGGTCTTTTATAATACACACCAAGTCAAAAATAATACAGACCAGGTCTATTTTAATACAGGCCAGGTCTATTATAATACAGGCCAGGTTTATTATAATAATGGCCAGGTCTATTATAATACAGGCCAGGTTTACAGGCCAGGTCTTCTATAATACAGACCAGGTATATTATAATACAGGTCAGGTCTTTTATAATACAGGCCAGGTCAATTATAATACAGGTCAGGTCTATTAATTTACTGGAAATGTCTATTATAATACAGGCCATGTCGATTTCAAAACAGTCCAGGTCTATTATTATACTGGAAAGGTCTATTATAATACAGGCCAGGTCTCTTTCAATACAGGCCAGGTCTATTATAATACTGGTCCGGTCTACAGGGCAGGTCTAGTATAATACATGCCAGGTCTAGTATAATACCGACCAGGTCTAGTATAATACAGGCCAGGTCTATTATAATACAGGCCATGTCTACTATAATACAGGCCAGGTATATTATAATACAGGTCAGGTCTATTATAATACAGACCAGGTCTATTATAATACAGGCCAGGTCTATTATAATACAGGCAATGTCTACAGAACAGGTCAAGTATAATACTGGCCAGGTCTATTATAATACAGACTAGGGGTCTATTATAATACAGGCCAGGTCTATTATAATACAGGCCAGGTCTATTATAAAACATTCGAGGTCTATTATAATACAGGCCAGGTTTACAGGCCAGTTCTATTATAATACAGACCAGGTATATTATAATACAGGTCAGGTTTTTTATAATACAGGCCAGGTCAATTATAATACAGGTCAGGTCTATTATTATACTGGAAATGTCTAATATAATACAGGCCATGTCTATTTCAATACAGGCCAGGTCTATTAGTATACTGGAAAGGTCTATTATAATACAGGCCAGGTCTATTTCAATACAGGCCAGGTCTATTATAATACTGGTCCGGAACACAGGCCAGGTCTAGTATAATACAGGCCAGGTCTATTATAATACAGACCATGTATATTTTAATACAGGCCAGGTCTATTTTTATACTGGCCAGGTCTACAGGGCAGGTCTAGTATAATACATGCCAGGTCTAGTATAATACAGGCCAGGTCTATTATAATACAGACCAGGTTTATTATAATAAAGACAATATCAATTTTTATTCAGGCCTGGTCTATTATAATATAGGCCAGGTCTATTATAATACAGCCCGGGTCTGTTATAATACAGACCAGATCTATTATAATACAGACCAGGTCTATTATAATACAGACCATGTCTATTACAATACAGACCAGGTCTATTTTAATACAGGCCAGGTCTATTATAATACAGGCAATGTCTACAGGCCAGGTCAAGTATAATGCAGGCCAGGTCTATTATAATAAAGACCAGGTCAAATATAATACAGGTCAGGTCTATTCATTTACTGGAAATGTCTATTATAATACAGGCCATGTCGATTTCAATACAGGCCAGGTCTATTATAATACTGGTCCGGTCTACAGGGCAGGTCTAGTATAATACATGCCAGGTCTAGTATAATACCGGGCCAGGTCTAGTATAATACAGGTCAGGTCTATTATAATACAGACCAGGTCAAATATAATACAGGCCAGGTCTATTATAATACAGGCCAGGTTTACAGGCCAGGTCTATTATAATACAGATCAGATCTTTTATAATACAGGCCAGGTCTACTGTAATACAGTCCAGGTCTATTATAATACAGACCAGGTCTATTATTATACAGGCCAGGTCTATTATAATACAGGCCATGTCTACAGGAAAGGTCAAGTATAATACAGGCCAGGTCTATTATAATACAGACCAGGTCTATTATAATAAAGACAATATCTATTTTTATTCAGGCCTGGTCTAATATAATATAGGCCAGGTCTATTATAATATAGACCAGGTCAATTATAATACAGGCCATGTCTATTATAATACAGGCCAGGTATATTATAAAACAGGTCAGGTCTATTATAATACAGACCAGGTCAATTATAATACAGGTCAGGTCTATTATTATACTGGAAATGTCTATTATAATACAGGCCATGTCTATTTCAATACAGGCCAGGTCTAGTAGTATACTGGAAAGATCTGTTATAATTCAGGCCAGGTCTATTTCAATACAGGCCAGGTCTATTATAATACTAGTCCGGTCTACAGGCCAGGTCTAGTATAATACAGGCCAGATCTATTATAATAAAGACCAGGTATATTATAATACAGGCCAGGTCTGTTATAATACTGGTCAGGTCTACAGGGCAGGTCTAGTATAATACATGCCAGGTCTAGTATAATACAGGCCAGGTCTATTATAATACAGACCAGGTCTATTAGTATACTGGAAAGGTCTATTATAATACAGGCCAGGTCTATTTCAATACAGGCCAGGTCTATTATAATACTGGTCCGGTCTACAGGCCAGGTCTATTATAATACAGGCCAGGTCTATTTTAATACAGGCCAGGTCTATTATAATACAGGTCAGGTCTACAGGTCAGGTCTATTATTATACAGGCCAGGTCTATTATAATACAGACCAGGTCTATTATAACACAGGCCAGGTCTACTATAATACACCCCGGGTCTGTTATAATACAGCCCAGGTCTGTTATAATACAGACCAGATCTATTATAATACCTGCCTAGTCTATTATAAAACAGGCCTGATCTATTCTAATACAGGTCAGGTCTATTATAATACAGAACTGGTCTATTATAATACAGGCCAGGTCAAATATAATACAGACCAGGTCTATTATAATACAGGCCAGGTCTATTATAATACAGGCCAGGTCAATTATAATACAGGTCAGGTCTATTAATTTACTGGAAATGTCTATTATAATACAGGCCATGTCGATTTCAAAACAGGCCAGGTCTATTATAATACTGGTCCGGTCTACAGGGCAGGTCTAGTATAATACATGCCAGGTCTAGTATAATACCGGGCCAGGTCTAGTATAATACAGGTCAGGTCTATTATTATACTGGAAATGTCTATTATAATACAGGCCATGTCTATTTCAATACAATCCAGGTCTATTATTTTACTGGAAAGGTCTATTATAATACAGGCCAGGTATATTATAATACAGGCCAGGTCTATTATAATACAGGCCAGGTCTATTATAATACAGGCCATGTCTACAGGCCAGGTCAAGTATAATACAGGCCAGGTCTATTATAATACAGACAAGGTCAAATATAATACAGACCAGGTCTATTATAATACAAGCCAGGTCTATTATAATACAGGACAGGTTTATTATAATACAGGCCAGGTCTATTATAATACAAGCCAGGTTTACAGGCCAGGTCTATTATAATACAGATCAGATCTTTTATAATACAGGCCAGGTCTACTGTAATACAATCCAGGTCTATTATAATACAGACCAGGTCTATTATTATACAGGCCAGGTCTATTATAATACAGGCCATGTCTACAGGCCAGGTCAAGTATAATACAGGCCAGGTCTATTATAATACAGACCAGGTCTATTATAATAAAGACAATATCTATTTTTATTCAGGCCTGGTCTAATATAATATAGGCCAGGTCTATTATAATATAGACCAGGTCTATTATAATACAGACCAGGTCTATTATAATACAGGCCAGGTCTATTATAATACAGGACAGGTTTATTATAATACAGGCCAGGTCTATTATAATACAGGCCATGTCTACAGGAAAGGTCAAGTATAATACAGGCCAGGTCTATTATAATACAGACCAGGTCTATTATAATAAAGACAATATCTATTTTTATTCAGGCCTGGTCTAATATAATATAGGCCAGGTCTATTATAATATAGACCAGGTCTATTATAATACAGGCCAGGTCTATTATAATACAGGCCATGTCTAGTATAATACAGGCCAGGTATATTATAATACAGGTCAGGTCTATTATAATACAGACCAGGTCTATTATAATACAGGCCAGGTCTATTATAATACAGGCAATGTCTACAGAACAGGTCAAGTATAATACTGGCCAGGTCTATTATAATACAGACTAGGGGTCTATTATAATACAGGCCAGGTCTATTATAATACAGGCCAGGTCTATTATAAAACATTCGAGGTCTATTATAATACAGGCCAGGTTTACAGGCCAGTTCTATTATAATACAGACCAGGTATATTATAATACAGGTCAGGTTTTTTATAATACAGGCCAGGTCAATTATAATACAGGTCAGGTCTATTATTATACTGGAAATGTCTAATATAATACAGGCCATGTCTATTTCAATACAGGCCAGGTCTATTAGTATACTGGAAAGGTCTATTATAATACAGGCCAGGTCTATTTCAATACAGGCCAGGTCTATTATAATACTGGTCCGGAACACAGGCCAGGTCTATTATAATACAGACCATGTATATTTTAATACAGGCCAGGTCTATTTTTATACTGGCCAGGTCTACAGGGCAGGTCTAGTATAATACATGCCAGGTCTAGTATAATACAGGCCAGGTCTATTATAATACAGACCAGGTTTATTATAATAAAGACAATATCAATTTTTATTCAGGCCTGGTCTATTATAATATAGGCCAGGTCTATTATAATACAGCCCGGGTCTGTTATAATACAGACCAGATCTATTATAATACAGACCAGGTCTATTATAATACAGACCATGTCTATTATAATACAGACCAGGTCTATTTTAATACAGGCCAGGTCTATTATAATACAGGCAATGTCTACAGGCCAGGTCAAGTATAATGCAGGCCAGGTCTATTATAATACAGACCAGGTCAAATATAATACAGGTCAGGTCTATTCATTTACTGGAAATGTCTATTATAATACAGGCCATGTCGATTTCAAAACAGGCCAGGTCTATTATAATACTGGTCCGGTCTACAGGGCAGGTCTAGTATAATACATGCCAGGTCTAGTATAATACCGGGCCAGGTCTAGTATAATACAGGTCAGGTCTATTATTATACTGGAGATGTCTATTATAATACAGGCCATTTCTATTTCAATACAGTCCAGGTCTATTATTTTACTGGAAAGGTCTATTATAATACAGGCCAGGTATATTATAATACAGGCCAGGTCTATTATAATACAGGCCAGGTCTATTATAATACAGGCCATGTCTACAGGCCAGGTCAAGTATAATACAGGCCAGGTCTATTATAATACAGACCAGGTCAAATATAATACAGACCAGGTCTATTATAATACAGGCCAGGTCTATTATAATACAGGACAGGTTTATTATAATACAGGCCAGGTCTATTATAATACAGGCCAGGTTTACAGGCCAGGTCTATTATAATACAGATCAGATCTTTTATAATACAGGCCAGGTCTACTGTAATACAGTCCAGGTCTATTATAATACAGACCAGGTCTATTATTATACAGGCCAGGTCTATTATAATACAGGCCATGTCTACAGGAAAGGTCAAGTATAATACAGGCCAGGTCTATTATAATACAGACCAGGTCTATTATAATAAAGACAATATCTATTTTTATTCAGGCCTGGTCTAATATAATATAGGCCAGGTCTATTATAATATAGACCAGGTCTATTATAATACAGGCCATGTCTATTATATAACAGGCCAGGTATATTATAAAACAGGTCAGGTCTATTATAATACAGACCAGGTCAATTATAATACAGGTCAGGTCTATTATTATACTGGAAATGTCTATTATAATACAGGCCATGTCTATTTCAATACAGGCCAGGTCTAGTAGTATACTGGAAAGATCTGTTATAATTCAGGCCAGGTCTATTTCAATACAGGCCAGGTCTATTATAATACTAGTCCGGTCTACAGGCCAGGTCTAGTATAATACAGGCAAGATCTATTATAATAAAGACCAGGTATATTATAATACAGGCCAGGTCTGTTATAATACTGGTCAGGTCTACAGGGCAGGTCTAGTATAATACATGCCAGGTCTAGTATAATACAGGCCAGGTCTATTATAATACAGACCAGGTCTATTAGTATACTGGAAAGGTCTATTATAATACAGGCCAGGTCTATTTCAATACAGGCCAGGTCTATTATAATACAGGCCAGGTCTATTATAATACAGGCCATGTCTACAGGCCAGGTCAAGTATAATACAGGCCAGGTCTATTATAATACAGACAAGGTCAAATATAATACAGACCAGGTCTATTATAATACAAGCCAGGTCTATTATAATACAGGACAGGTTTATTATAATACAGGCCAGGTCTATTATAATACAAGCCAGGTTTACAGGCCAGGTCTATTATAATACAGATCAGATCTTTTATAATACAGGCCAGGTCTACTGTAATACAATCCAGGTCTATTATAATACAGACCAGGTCTATTATTATACAGGCCAGGTCTATTATAATACAGGCCATGTCTACAGGCCAGGTCAAGTATAATACAGGCCAGGTCTATTATAATACAGACCAGGTCTATTATAATAAAGACAATATCTATTTTTATTCAGGCCTGGTCTAATATAATATAGGCCAGGTCTATTATAATATAGACCAGGTCTATTATAATACTGGTCCGGAACACAGGCCAGGTCTATTATAATACAGACCATGTATATTTTAATACAGGCCAGGTCTATTTTTATACTGGCCAGGTCTACAGGGCAGGTCTAGTATAATACATGCCAGGTCTAGTATAATACAGGCCAGGTCTATTATAATACAGACCAGGTTTATTATAATAAAGACAATATCATTTTTTATTCAGGCCTGGTCTATTATAATATAGGCCAGGTCTATTATAATACAGCCCGGGTCTGTTATAATACAGACCAGATCTATTATAATACAGACCAGGTCTATTATAATACAGACCATGTCTATTATAATACAGACCAGGTCTATTTTAATACAGGCCAGGTCTATTATAATACAGGCAATGTCTACAGGCCAGGTCAAGTATAATGCAGGCCAGGTCTATTATAATACAGACCAGGTCAAATATAATACAGGTCAGGTCTATTCATTTACTGGAAATGTCTATTATAATACAGGCCATGTCGATTTCAAAACAGGCCAGGTCTATTATAATACTGGTCCGGTCTACAGGGCAGGTCTAGTATAATACATGCCAGGTCTAGTATAATACCGGGCCAGGTCTAGTATAATACAGGTCAGGTCTATTATTATACTGGAAATGTCTATTATAATACAGGCCATTTCTATTTCAATACAGTCCAGGTCTATTATTTTACTGGAAAGGTCTATTATAATACAGGCCAGGTATATTATAATACAGGCCAGGTCTATTATAATACAGGCCAGGTCTATTATAATACAGGCCATGTCTACAGGCCAGGTCAAGTATAATACAGGCCAGGTCTATTATAATACAGACCAGGTCAAATATAATACAGACCAGGTCTATTATAATACAGGCCAGGTCTATTATAATACAGGACAGGTTTATTATAATACAGGCCAGGTCTATTATAATACAGGCCAGGTTTACAGGCCAGGTCTATTATAATACAGATCAGATCTTTTATAATACAGGCCAGGTCTACTGTAATACAGTCCAGGTCTATTATAATACAGACCAGGTCTATTATTATACAGGCCAGGTCTATTATAATACAGGCCATGTCTACAGGAAAGGTCAAGTATAATACAGGCCAGGTCTATTATAATACAGACCAGGTCTATTATAATAAAGACAATATCTATTTTTATTCAGGCCTGGTCTAATATAATATAGGCCAGGTCTATTATAATATAGACCAGGTCTATTATAATACAGGCCATGTCTATTATATAACAGGCCAGGTATATTATAAAACAGGTCAGGTCTATTATAATACAGACCAGGTCAATTATAATACAGGTCAGGTCTATTATTATACTGGAAATGTCTATTATAATACAGGCCATGTCTATTTCAATACAGGCCAGGTCTAGTAGTATACTGGAAAGATCTGTTATAATTCAGGCCAGGTCTATTTCAATACAGGCCAGGTCTATTATAATACTAGTCCGGTCTACAGGCCAGGTCTAGTATAATACAGGCAAGATCTATTATAATAAAGACCAGGTATATTATAATACAGGCCAGGTCTGTTATAATACTGGTCAGGTCTACAGGGCAGGTCTAGTATAATACATGCCAGGTCTAGTATAATACAGGCCAGGTCTATTATAATACAGACCAGGTCTATTAGTATACTGGAAAGGTCTATTATAATACAGGCCAGGTCTATTTCAATACAGGCCAGGTCTATTATAATACTGGTCCGGTCTACAGGCCAGGTCTATTATAATACAGGCCAGGTCTATTTTAATACAGGCCAGGTCTATTATAATACAGGTCAGGTCTACAGGTCAGGTCTATTATTATACAGGCCAGGTCTATTATAATACAGACCAGGTCTATTATAACACAGGCCAGGTCTACTATAATACACCCCGGGTCTGTTATAATACAGCCCAGGTCTGTTATAATACAGACCAGATCTATTATAATACCTGCCTAGTCTATTATAAAACAGGCCTGATCTATTCTAATACAGGTCAGGTCTATTATAATACAGAACTGGTCTATTATAATACAGGCCAGGTCAAATATAATACAGACCAGGTCTATTATAATACAGGCCAGGTCTATTATAATACAGGCCAGGTCAATTATAATACAGGTCAGGTCTATTAATTTACTGGAAATGTCTATTATAATACAGGCCATGTCGATTTCAAAACAGGCCAGGTCTATTATAATACTGGTCCGGTCTACAGGGCAGGTCTAGTATAATACATGCCAGGTCTAGTATAATACCGGGCCAGGTCTAGTATAATACAGGTCAGGTCTATTATTATACTGGAAATGTCTATTATAATACAGGCCATGTCTATTTCAATACAATCCAGGTCTATTATTTTACTGGAAAGGTCTATTATAATACAGGCCAGGTATATTATAATACAGGCCAGGTCTATTATAATACAGGCCAGGTCTATTATAATACAGGCCATGTCTACAGGCCAGGTCAAGTATAATACAGGCCAGGTCTATTATAATACAGACAAGGTCAAATATAATACAGACCAGGTCTATTATAATACAAGCCAGGTCTATTATAATACAGGACAGGTTTATTATAATACAGGCCAGGTCTATTATAATACAAGCCAGGTTTACAGGCCAGGTCTATTATAATACAGATCAGATCTTTTATAATACAGGCCAGGTCTACTGTAATACAATCCAGGTCTATTATAATACAGACCAGGTCTATTATTATACAGGCCAGGTCTATTATAATACAGGCCATGTCTACAGGCCAGGTCAAGTATAATACAGGCCAGGTCTATTATAATACAGACCAGGTCTATTATAATAAAGACAATATCTATTTTTATTCAGGCCTGGTCTAATATAATATAGGCCAGGTCTATTATAATATAGACCAGGTCTATTATAATACAGACCAGGTCTATTATAATACAGGCCAGGTCTATTATAATACAGGACAGGTTTATTATAATACAGGCCAGGTCTATTATAATACAGGCCAGGTTTACAGGCCAGGTCTATTATAATACAGATCAGATCTTTTATAATACAGGCCAGGTCTACTGTAATACAGTCCAGGTCTATTATAATACAGACCAGGTCTATTATTATACAGGCCAGGTCTATTATAATACAGGCCATGTCTACAGGAAAGGTCAAGTATAATACAGGCCAGGTCTATTATAATACAGACCAGGTCTATTATAATAAAGACAATATCTATTTTTATTCAGGCCTGGTCTAATATAATATAGGCCAGGTCTATTATAATATAGACCAGGTCTATTATAATACAGGCCATGTCTATTATAATACAGGCCAGGTATATTATAAAACAGGTCAGGTCTATTATAATACAGACCAGGTCAATTATAATACAGGTCAGGTCTATTATTATACTGGAAATGTCTATTATAATAC
The DNA here is from genome assembly GCF_045679555.1 of Salvelinus alpinus. NCBI lineage: Eukaryota > Metazoa > Chordata > Actinopteri > Salmoniformes > Salmonidae > Salvelinus > Salvelinus alpinus. Next base: position 45,984,666 of record NC_092110.1, on the reverse strand, counting down.
AGGCCATGTCTATTTCAATACAGGCCAGGTCTAGTAGTATACTGGAAAGGTCTGTTATAATTCAGGCCAGGTCTATTTCAATACAGGCCAGGTCTATTATAATACTAGTCCGGTCTACAGGCCAGGTCTAGTATAATACAGGCCAGATCTATTATAATAAAGACCAGGTATATTATAATACAGGCCAGGTCTGTTATAATACTGGTCAGGTCTACAGGGCAGGTCTAGTATAATACATGCCAGGTCTAGTATAATACAGGCCAGGTCTATTATAATACAGACCAGGTCTATTAGTATACTGGAAAGGTCTATTATAATACAGGCCAGGTCTATTTCAATACAGGCCAGGTCTATTATAATACTGGTCCGGTCTACAGGCCAGGTCTATTATAATACAGGCCAGGTCTATTTTAATACAGGCCAGGTCTATTATAATACAGGTCAGGTCTACAGGTCAGGTCTATTATTATACAGGCCAGGTCTATTATAATACAGACCAGGTCTATTATAACACAGGCCAGGTCTACTATAATACACCCCGGGTCTGTTATAATACAGCCCAGGTCTGTTATAATACAGACCAGATCTATTATAATACCTGCCTAGTCTATTATAAAACAGGCCTGATCTATTCTAATACAGGTCAGGTCTATTATAATACAGAACTGGTCTATTATAATACAGGCCAGGTCAAATATAATACAGACCAGGTCTATTATAATACAGGCCAGGTCAATTATAATACAGGTCAGGTCTATTAATTTACTGGAAATGTCTATTATAATACAGGCCATGCCGATCATCAAGAGTTGAAAAACAACAGGTCTGGGACAGGTGGCGGTTCCATAACCGCAGGCAGAACAGCTGAAACTGGAATAGCAGCAAGGCCAGGCGGACTGGGGACAGCAAGGAGTCACCACGGGCGGCAGTCCCGACGCATGGTCCTAGGGCCCAGGTCCTCCGAGAGAAAGAAAGAGAGAAGGAGAAAATTAGAGAGAGCCAAGATTTTCAAAATGTTCATAAATGACAAGCATGGTCAAATAATAATCAGGAATAAATCTGTTGGCTTTTCATAGCCGATCATTAAGAGTTGAAAACAGCAGGTCTGGGACAGGTAGGGGTTCCATAACCGCAGGCAGAACAGTTGAAACTGGAATAGCAGCAAGGCCAGGCGGACTGGGGACAGCAAGGTGTCATCATGCCCGGTAGTCCTGACATATGGTCCTAGGGCTCAGGTTCTCAGAGAGAAAGAGAGAACGAGAGAATTAGAGAGAGCATACTTAAATTCACACAGGACACTGGATAAGACAGGAGAAGTACTCCAGGTAACCAACTGACCCTAGCCCCCCGACACATAAACTACTGCAGCATAAATACTGGAGGCTGAGACAGGAGCGGTCAGGAGACACTGTGGCCCCATCCGAAGAAACCCCCGGACAGGGCCAAACAGGAAGGATATAACCCCACCCACTTTGCCAAAGCACAGCCCCCGCACCACTAGAGGGAAATCCTCAACCACCAACATTACAATCCTGAGACAAGGCCGAGTATAACCCACAAAGGTCTCCACCACAGCACAAGCCAAGGGGGGGCGCCAACCCAGACAGGAAGATCACGTCAGTAACTCAACCCACTCAAGTGACGCACCCCTCCTAGGGACGGCATGAAAGAGCACCAGCAAGCCAGTGACTCAGCCCCTGTAACAGGGTTAGAGGCAGAGAATCCCAGTGGAGAGAGGGGAACCGGCCTGGCAGAGACAGCAAGGGCGGTTCGTTGCTCCAGAGCCTTTCCGTTCACCTTCACACTCCTGGGCCAGACTACACTCAATCATATGACCTACTGAAGAGATAAGTCTTCAGTAAAGACTTAAAGGTTGAGACCGAGTCTGCGTCTCTCACATGGGTAGGCAGACTGTTCCATAAAAATGGAGATCTATAGGAGAAAGCCCTGCCTCCCGCTGTTTGCTTAGAAATTCTAGGGACAATTAGGAGGCCTGCGTCTTGTGACCGTAGCGTACGTATTGGTATGTACGGCAGGACCAACTCGGAAAGATAGGTAGGAGCAAGCCCATGTAACGCTTTATAGGTTAACAGTAAAACCTTGAAATCAGCCCTTGCCTTAACAGGAAGCCAGTGTAGGGAAGCTAGCACTGGAGTAATATGATCAAATTTCTTGGTTCTAGTCAGGATTCTAGCAGCCGTATTTAGCACTAACTGAAGTTTATTTAGTGCTTTATCCGGGTAGCCGGAAAGTAGAGCATTGCAGTAGTCTAACCTAGAAGTAACAAATGCATGGATTAATTTTTCTGCATCATTTTTGGACAGAAAATTTCTGATTTTTGCAATGTTACGTAGATGGAAAAAAGCTGTCCTTGAAACAGTCTTGATGTGTTCGTCAAAAGAGAGATCAGGGTCAAGAGTAACGCCGAGGTCCTTCACAGTTTTATTTGAGACGACTTTACAACCATCAAGATGAATTGTCAGATTTAACAGAAGATCTCTTTGTTTCTTGGGACCTAGAACAAGCATCTCTGTTTTGTCCGAGTTTAAAAGTAGAAAGTTGTCAGCCATCCACTTCCTTATGTCTGAAACACAGGCTTCTAGCGAGGGCAATTTTGGGGCTTCACCATGTTTCATTGAAATGTACAGCTGTGTGTCATCCGCATAGCAGTGAAAGTTAACATTATGTTTTCGAATAACATCCCCAAGAGGTAAAATATATAGTGAAAACAATAGTGGTCCTAAAACGGAACCTTGAGGAACACCGAAAAGTACAGTTGATTTGTCAGAGGACAGACCATTCACAGAGACAAACTGATATCTTTCCGACAGGTAAGATCTAAACCATGCCAGAACTTGTCCGTGTAGACCAATTTGGGTTTCCAGTCTCTCCAAAAGAATATGGTGATCGATGGTGTCAAAGGCAGCACTAAGGTCTAGTAGCACGAGGACAGATGCAGAGCCTCGGTCTGACGCCATTAAAAGGTCATTTACCACCTTCACAAGTGCAGTCTCAGTGCTATGATGGGGTCTAAAACCAGACTGAAGCATTTCGTATACATTGTTTGTCTTCAGAAAGGCAGTGAGTTGCTGCGCAACAGCTTTTTCTAAAATTTTTGAGAGGAATGGAAGATTCGATATAGGCCGATAGTTTTTTATATTTTCCGGGTCAAGGTTTGGCTTTTTCAAGAGAGGCTTTATCACTGCCACTTTTAGTGAGTTTGGTACACATCCGGTGGATAGAGAGCTGTTTATTATGTTCAACATAGGAGGGCCAAGCACAGGAAGCAGCTCCTTCAGCAGTTTAGTAGGAATAGGATCCAGCAGTTTAGTAGGAATAGGATATACTGGAAAGGTCTATTATAATACAGGCCAGCTCTATTTTAATACAAGCCAGGTCTATTATAATACAGACCAGTCATATTACAATACAGATCAGGTCTATTATAACACAGGCCAGGTCTATTATAATACACCCCAGGTCAGTTATAATACAGACCAGATCTATTATAATACATGCCTAGTCTATTAAAACACAGACCTGGTCTATTATATTACAGGTCAGGTCTATTATAATACAGGCCATGTCTATTATAATAAAGGCCAGGTTTATTATAATACCGGCCAGGTCTATTATAATACAGGACAAGTCTAGTATAATACAGGCCAGGTCAAATATAATACATACCAGGTATTTTATAATACAGGCCAGGTCTATTATAATACAGGCCAGGTTTATTATAATACAGGCCAGGTATATTATAATACAGGTCAGGTCTATTATAATATAGGCCAGATCTATTATAATACAGGTCAGGTCTACAGGTCAGGTCTATTATTATACAGGCCAGGTCTAGTATAATACATGCAAGGTCTAGTATAATACAGGCAAAGTCTAGTATAATAGAGACCAGGTTTAATATAATACAGGCAAGGTCTATTTAAATACAGGCCAGGTTTACAGGCCAGGTGTATTATAATACAGGCCAGGTATATTATAATACAGGCCAGGTATATTATAATGCAGGCCAGGTCTTTTATAATACAGGGCAGGTCTATTATAACAAAGACCAGGTCTATTATAACACAGGCCAGGTCTATTATAACACAGGTCAGGTCTATTATAATACAGGCCAGGTCTATTATAACACAGGCCAGGTCTACTGTAATACAGTCCAGGTCCATTATAATGCAGACCAGGTCTATTATAATACAGGCCAGGTCTCTTATAATACAGGCCATGTCTACAGGCCAGGTCAAGTATAATACAGGCCAGGTCTATTATAATACAGACCCTAACCCTAACCCTAACCCTATTATAATACAGGCCAGGTCTATTATTATACTGGAAAGGTCTATTATAATACAGGCCAGCTCTATTTTAATACAAGCCAGGTCTATTATAATACAGACCAGTCATATTACAATACAGATCAGGTCTATTATAACACAGGCCAGGTCTATTATAATACACCCCAGGTCAGTTATAATACAGACCAGATCTATTATAATACATGCCTAGTCTATTAAAACACAGACCTGGTCTATTATATTACAGGTCAGGTCTATTATAATACAGGCCATGTCTATTATAATAAAGGCCAGGTTTATTATAATACCGGCCAGGTCTATTATAATACAGGACAAGTCTATTATAATACAGGCCAGGTCTATTATAATACATGCCAGGTCTACTGTAATACAGTTCAGGTCTATTATAATACAGGCCATGTCTACAGGCCAGGTCAAGTATAATACAGGCCAGGTCTATTATAATACAGACCAGGTCAAAAATAATACAGACCAGGTCTGTTATAATACAGGCCAGGTTTATTATAATACAGGCCAGGTTTATTATAATACAGACCAGGTATATTATAACACAGGTCAGGTTGTATATAATACAGACCAGGTCGAATACAATACAGACCAGGTCTGTTATAATACAGGCCAGGTCTATTATAATACAGGCCAGGTTTATTATAATACAGGCCAGGTCTATTATAATACAGGCAATGTCTACAGGCCAGGTCAAGTATAATACAGGCCAGGTCTATTATAATACAGACCCTAACCCTAACCCTAACCCTATTATAATACAGGCCAGGTCTATTATAATACAGACCAGTCATATTACAATACAGATCAGGTCTATTATAACACAGGCCAGGTCTATTATAATACACCCCAGGTCAGTTATAATACATCCCAGGTCTGTTATAATACAGACCAGATCTATTATAATACATGCCTAGTCTATTAAAACACAGGCCTGGTCTATTATATTACAGGTCAGGTCTATTATAATACAGGCCATGTCTATTATAATAAAGGCCAGGTCTATAATACAGGTCAGGTCTTTTATAATACAGGATAATACAGGATAATACAGGATAATACAGGACAGGTCAATTATAATACAGGCCAGGTCTATTATAATACAGGCCAGATCTACTGTAATACAGTCCAGGTCTCTTATAATACAGACCAGGTCTATTATAATACAGGCCAGGTCTATTATAATACAGGCCAGGTCTATTATTATACTGGAAATGTCTAATATAATACAGGCCATGTCTATTTCAATACAGGCCAGGTCTATTAGTATACTGGAAAGGTCTATTATAATACAGGCCAGGTCTATTTCAATACAGGCCAGGTCTATTATAATACTGGTCCGGTCTACAGGCCAGGTCTATTATAATACAGGCCAGGTCTATTTTAATACAGGCCAGGTCTATTATAATACAGGTCAGGTCTATAGGTCAGGTCTATTATTATACAGGCCAGGTCTATTATAATACAGGCCAGGTCTATTATAATACAGCCCAGGTCTGTTATAATACAGACCAGATCTTTTATAATACCTGCCTAGTCTATTATAAAACAGGCCTGATCTATTCTAATACAGGTCAGGTCTATTATAATACAGAACTGGTCTATTATAATACAGGCCAGGTCTATTATAATACAGGCCAGGTCTAATATAATACAGGCCAGGTCTATTATAATACAGGCCAGGTCTACTGTAATACAGTCCAGGTCTATTATAATACAGACCAGGTCTATTATAATACAGGCCAGGTCTATTATAATACAGGCCAGGTTTATTATAATACAGGCCAGGTCTATTATAATACAGGCCAGGTTTACAGGCCAGGTCTATTGTAATACAGACCAGGTATATTATAATACAGGTCAGGTCTTTTATAATACACACCAAGTCAAAAATAATACAGACCAGGTCTATTTTAATACAGGCCAGGTCTATTATAATACAGGCCAGGTTTATTATAATAATGGCCAGGTCTATTATAATACAGGCCAGGTTTACAGGCCAGGTCTACTATAATACAGACCAGGTATATTATAATACAGGTCAGGTCTTTTATAATACAGGCCAGGTCAATTATAATACAGGTCAGGTCTATTAATTTACTGGAAATGTCTATTATAATACAGGCCATGTCGATTTCAAAACAGTCCAGGTCTATTATTATACTGGAAAGGTCTATTATAATACAGGCCAGGTCTCTTTCAATACAGGCCAGGTCTATTATAATACTGGTCCGGTCTACAGGGCAGGTCTAGTATAATACATGCCAGGTCTAGTATAATACCGACCAGGTCTAGTATAATACAGGCCAGGTCTATTATAATACAGGCCATGTCTAGTATAATACAGGCCAGGTATATTATAATACAGGTCAGGTCTATTATAATACAGGCCAGGTCTATTATAATACTGGTCCGGTCTACAGGGCAGGTCTAGTATAATACATGCCAGGTCTAGTATAATACCGACCAGGTCTAGTATAATACAGGCCAGGTCTATTATAATACAGGCCATGTCTAGTATAATACAGGCCAGGTATATTATAATACAGGTCAGGTCTATTATAATACAGACCAGGTCTATTATAATACAGGCCAGGTCTATTATAATACAGGCCAGGTCTATTATTATACTGGAAATGTCTAATATAATACAGGCCATGTCTATTTCAATACAGGCCAGGTCTATTAGTATACTGGAAAGGTCTATTATAATACAGGCCAGGTCTATTTCAATACAGGCCAGGTCTATTATAATACTGGTCCGGTCTACAGGCCAGGTCTATTATAATACAGGCCAGGTCTATTTTAATACAGGCCAGGTCTATTATAATACAGGTCAGGTCTACAGGTCAGGTCTATTATTATACAGGCCAGGTCTATTATAATACAGGCCAGGTCTATTATAATACAGCCCAGGTCTGTTATAATACAGACCAGATCTATTATAATACCTGCCTAGTCTATTATAAAACAGGCCTGATCTATTCTAATACAGGTCAGGTCTATTATAATACAGAACTGGTCTATTATAATACAGGCCAGGTCTATTATAATACAGGCCAGGTCTAATATAATACAGGCCAGGTCTATTATAATACAGGCCAGGTCTACTGTAATACAGTCCAGGTCTATTATAATACAGACCAGGTCTATTATAATACAGGCCAGGTCTATTATAATACAGGCCAGGTTTATTATAATACAGGCCAGGTCTATTATAATACAGGCCAGGTTTACAGGCCAGGTCTATTGTAATACAGACCAGGTATATTATAATACAGGCCAGGTCTACTGTAATACAGTCCAGGTCTAGTATAATACAGGCCAGGTATATTATAATACAGGTCAGGTCTATTATAATACAGGCCAGGTCTATTATAATACTGGTCCGGTCTACAGGGCAGGTCTAGTATAATACATGCCAGGTCTAGTATAATACCGACCAGGTCTAGTATAATACAGGCCAGGTCTATTATAATACAGGCCATGTCTAGTATAATACAGGCCAGGTATATTATAATACAGGTCAGGTCTATTATAATACAGACCAGGTCTATTATAATACAGGCCAGGTCTATTATAATACAGGCAATGTCTACTGAACAGGTCAAGTATAATACAGGCCAGGTCTATTATAATACAGGCCAGGTCTATTATAATACAGGCCAGGTCTATTATAATACAGGCCAGGTCTACTGTAATACAGTCCAGGTCTATTATAATACAGACCAGGTCTATTATAATACAGGCCAGGTCTGTTATAATACAGGCCAGGTTTATTATAATACAGGCCAGGTCTATTATAATACAGGCCAGGTTTACAGGCCAGGTCTATTGTAATACAGACCAGGTATATTATAATACAGGTCAGGTCTTTTATAATACACACCAAGTCAAAAATAATACAGACCAGGTCTATTTTAATACAGGCCAGGTCTATTATAATACAGGCCAGGTTTATTATAATAATGGCCAGGTCTATTATAATACAGGCCAGGTTTACAGGCCAGGTCTTCTATAATACAGACCAGGTATATTATAATACAGGTCAGGTCTTTTATAATACAGGCCAGGTCAATTATAATACAGGTCAGGTCTATTAATTTACTGGAAATGTCTATTATAATACAGGCCATGTCGATTTCAAAACAGTCCAGGTCTATTATTATACTGGAAAGGTCTAGTATAATACAGGCCAGGTCTCTTTCAATACAGGCCAGGTCTATTATAATACTGGTCCGGTCTACAGGGCAGGTCTAGTATAATACATGCCAGGTCTAGTATAATACCGACCAGGTCTAGTATAATACAGGCCAGGTCTATTATAATACAGGCCATGTCTAGTATAATACAGGCCAGGTATATTATAATACAGGTCAGGTCTATTATAATACAGACCAGGTCTATTATAATACAGGCCAGGTCTATTATAATACAGGCAATGTCTACAGAACAGGTCAAGTATAATACTGGCCAGGTCAAGTATAATACTGGCCAGGTCTATTATAATACAGACTAGGGGTCTATTATAATACAGGCCAGGTCTATTATAATACAGGCCAGGTCTATTATAAAACATTCGAGGTCTATTATAATACAGGCCAGGTTTACAGGCCAGTTCTATTATAATACAGACCAGGTATATTATAATACAGGTCAGGTTTTTTATAATACAGGCCAGGTCAATTATAATACAGGTCAGGTCTATTATTATACTGGAAATGTCTAATATAATACAGGCCATGTCTATTTCAATACAGGCCAGGTCTATTAGTATACTGGAAAGGTCTATTATAATACAGGCCAGGTCTATTTCAATACAGGCCAGGTCTATTATAATACTGGTCCGGAACACAGGCCAGGTCTAGTATAATACAGGCCAGGTCTATTATAATACAGACCATGTATATTTTAATACAGGCCAGGTCTATTTTTATACTGGCCAGGTCTACAGGGCAGGTCTAGTATAATACATGCCAGGTCTAGTATAATACAGGCCAGGTCTATTATAATACAGACCAGGTTTATTATAATAAAGACAATATCAATTTTTATTCAGGCCTGGTCTATTATAATATAGGCCAGGTCTATTATAATACAGACCAGGTCTATTATAATACAGGCCATGTCTATTATCATACAGGCCAGGTATATTATAATACAGGTCAGGTATATTATAATACAGCCCAGGTCTATTATAATACAGGTCAGGTCTATTATAATGCAGGCCATGTCTACAGGCCAGGTCAATTATAATACAGCCCAGGTATATTATAATACAGACCAGGTCAAATATAATACAGGTCAGGTCTATTCATTTACTGGAAATGTCTATTATAATACAGGCCATGTCGATTTCAAAACAGGCCAGGTCTATTATAATACTGGTCCGGTCTACAGGGCAGGTCTAGTATAATACAGGTCAGGTCTATTATTATACTGGAAATGTCTATTATAATACAGGCCATTTCTATTTCAATACAGTCCAGGTCTATTATTTTACTGGAAAGGTCTATTATAATACAGGCCAGGTATATTATAATACAGGCCAGGTCTATTATAATACAGGCCAGGTCTATTATAATACAGGCCATGTCTACAGGCCAGGTCAAGTATAATACAGGCCAGGTCTATTATAATACAGACCAGGTCAAATATAATACAGACCAGGTCTATTATAATACAGGCCAGGTCTATTATAATACAGGACAGGTTTATTATAATACAGGCCAGGTCTATTATAATACAGGCCAGGTTTACAGGCCAGGTCTATTATAATACAGATCAGATCTTTTATAATACAGGCCAGGTCTACTGTAATACAGTCCAGGTCTATTATAATACAGACCAGGTCTATTATTATACAGGCCAGGTCTATTATAATACAGGCCATGTCTACAGGAAAGGTTAAGTATAATACAGGCCAGGTCTATTATAATACAGACCAGGTCTATTATAATAAAGACAATATCTATTTTTATTCAGGCCTGGTCTAATATAATATAGGCCAGGTCTATTATAATATAGACCAGGTCTATTATAATACAGGCCATGTCTATTATAATACAGGCCAGGTATATTATAAAACAGGTCAGGTCTATTATAAAACAGACCAGGTCAATTATAATACAGGTCAGGTCTATTATTATACTGGAAATGTCTATTATAATACAGGCCATGTCTATTTCAATACAGGCCAGGTCTAGTAGTATACTGGAAAGATCTGTTATAATTCAGGCCAGGTCTATTTCAATACAGGCCAGGTCTATTATAATACTAGTCCGGTCTACAGGCCAGGTCTAGTATAATACAGGCCAGATCTATTATAATAAAGACCAGGTATATTATAATACAGGCCAGGTCTGTTATAATACTGGTCAGGTCTACAGGGCAGGTCTAGTATAATACATGCCAGGTCTAGTATAATACAGGCCAGGTCTATTATAATACAGACCAGGTCTATTAGTATACTGGAAAGGTCTATTATAATACAGGCCAGGTCTATTTCAATACAGGCCAGGTCTATTATAATACTGGTCCGGTCTACAGGCCAGGTCTATTATAATACAGGCCAGGTCTATTTTAATACAGGCCAGGTCTATTATAATACAGGTCAGGTCTACAGGTCAGGTCTATTATTATACAGGCCAGGTCTATTATAATACAGACCAGGTCTATTATAACACAGGCCAGGTCTACTATAATACACCCCGGGTCTGTTATAATACAGCCCAGGTCTGTTATAATACAGACCAGATCTATTATAATACCTGCCTAGTCTATTATAAAACAGGCCTGATCTATTCTAATACAGGTCAGGTCTATTATAATACAGAACTGGTCTATTATAATACAGGCCAGGTCAAATATAATACAGACCAGGTCTATTATAATACAGGCCAGGTCTATTATAATACAGGCCAGGTCAATTATAATACAGGTCAGGTCTATTAATTTACTGGAAATGTCTATTATAATACAGGCCATGTCGATTTCAAAACAGGCCAGGTCTATTATAATACTGGTCCGGTCTACAGGGCAGGTCTAGTATAATACATGCCAGGTCTAGTATAATACCGGGCCAGGTCTAGTATAATACAGGTCAGGTCTATTATTATACTGGAAATGTCTATTATAATACAGGCCATGTCTATTTCAATACAATCCAGGTCTATTATTTTACTGGAAAGGTCTATTATAATACAGGCCAGGTATATTATAATACAGGCCAGGTCTATTATAATACAGGCCAGGTCTATTATAATACAGGCCATGTCTACAGGCCAGGTCAAGTATAATACAGGCCAGGTCTATTATAATACAGACAAGGTCAAATATAATACAGACCAGGTCTATTATAATACAAGCCAGGTCTATTATAATACAGGACAGGTTTATTATAATACAGGCCAGGTCTATTATAATACAAGCCAGGTTTACAGGCCAGGTCTATTATAATACAGATCAGATCTTTTATAATACAGGCCAGGTCTACTGTAATACAATCCAGGTCTATTATAATACAGACCAGGTCTATTATTATACAGGCCAGGTCTATTATAATACAGGCCATGTCTACAGGCCAGGTCAAGTATAATACAGGCCAGGTCTATTATAATACAGACCAGGTCTATTATAATAAAGACAATATCTATTTTTATTCAGGCCTGGTCTAATATAATATAGGCCAGGTCTATTATAATATAGACCAGGTCTATTATAATACGGACCAGGTCTATTATAATACAGGCCAGGTCTATTATAATACAGGACAGGTTTATTATAATACAGGCCAGGTCTATTATAATACAGGCCAGGTTTACAGGCCAGGTCTATTATAATACAGATCAGATCTTTTATAATACAGGCCAGGTCTACTGTAATACAGTCCAGGTCTATTATAATACAGACCAGGTCTATTATTATACAGGCCAGGTCTATTATAATACAGGCCATGTCTACAGGAAAGGTCAAGTATAATACAGGCCAGGTCTATTATAATACAGACCAGGTCTATTATAATAAAGACAATATCTATTTTTATTCAGGCCTGGTCTAATATAATATAGGCCAGGTCTATTATAATATAGACCAGGTCTATTATAAAACAGGCCATGTCTATTATAATACAGGCCAGGTATATTATAAAACAGGTCAGGTCTATTATAATACAGACCAGGTCAATTATAATACAGGTCAGGTCTATTATTATACTGGAAATGTCTATTATAATACAGGCCATGTCTATTTCAATACAGGCCAGGTCTAGTAGTATACTGGAAAGGTCTGTTATAATTCAGGCCAGGTCTATTTCAATACAGGCCAGGTCTATTATAATACTAGTCCGGTCTACAGGCCAGGTCTAGTATAATACAGGCCAGATCTATTATAATAAAGACCAGGTATATTATAATACAGGCCAGGTCTGTTATAATACTGGTCAGGTCTACAGGGCAGGTCTAGTATAATACATGCCAGGTCTAGTATAATACAGGCCAGGTCTATTATAATACAGACCAGGTCTATTAGTATACTGGAAAGGTCTATTATAATACAGGCCAGGTCTATTTCAATACAGGCCAGGTCTATTATAATACTGGTCCGGTCTACAGGCCAGGTCTATTATAATACAGGCCAGGTCTATTTTAATACAGGCCAGGTCTATTATAATACAGGTCAGGTCTACAGGTCAGGTCTATTATTATACAGGCCAGGTCTATTATAATACAGACCAGGTCTATTATAACACAGGCCAGGTCTACTATAATACACCCCGGGTCTGTTATAATACAGCCCAGGTCTGTTATAATACAGACCAGATCTATTATAATACCTGCCTAGTCTATTATAAAACAGGCCTGATCTATTCTAATACAGGTCAGGTCTATTATAATACAGAACTGGTCTATTATAATACAGGCCAGGTCAAATATAATACAGACCAGGTCTATTATAATACAGGCCAGGTCAATTATAATACAGGTCAGGTCTATTAATTTACTGGAAATGTCTATTATAATACAGGCCATGTCGATTTCAAAACAGGCCAGGTCTATTATAATACTGGTCCGGTCTACAGGGCAGGTCTAGTATAATACATGCCAGGTCTAGTATAATACCGGGCCAGGTCTAGTATAATACAGGTCAGGTCTATTATTATACTGGAAATGTCTATTATAATACAGGCCAAGTCTATTTCAATACAGTCCAGGTCTATTATTTTACTGGAAAGGTCTATTATAATACAGGCCAGGTATATTATAATACAGGCCAGGTCTATTATAATACAGGCCAGGTCTATTATAATACAGGCCATGTCTACAGGCCAGGTCAAGTATAATACAGGCCAGGTCTATTATAATACAGACAAGGTCAAATATAATACAGACCAGGTCTATTATAATACAAGCCAGGTCTATTATAATACAGGACAGGTTTATTATAATACAGGCCAGGTCTATTATAATACAAGCCAGGTTTACAGGCCAGGTCTATTATAATACAGATCAGTTCTTTTATAATATAGGCCAGGTCTACTGTAATACAGTCCAGGTCTATTATAATACAGACCAGGTCTATTATTATACAGGCCAGGTCTATTATAATACAGGCCATGTCTACAGGCCAGGTCAAGTATAATACAGGCCAGGTCTATTATAATACAGACCAGGTCTATTATAATAAAGACAATATCTATTTTTATTCAGGCCTGGTCTAATATAATATAGGCCAGGTCTATTATAATATAGACCAGGTCTATTATAATACAGGCCATGTCTATTATAATACAGACCTGGTCTATTATACTACAGGCCATGTCTATTATAATACAGGCCAGGTATATTTAAAAAAAGGTCAGGTCTATTATAATACAGACCAGGTCAATTATAATACAGGTCAGGTCTATTATTATACTGGAAATGTCTATTATAATACAGGCCATGTCTATTTCAATACAGGCCAGGTCTAGTAGTATACTGGAAAGGTCTGTTATAATACAGGCCAGGTCTATTTCAATACAGGCCAGGTCTATTATAATACTAGTCCGGTCTACAGGCCAGGTCTAGTATAATACAGGCCAGATCTATTATAATACAGGCCAGGTCTGTTATAATACTGGTCAGGTCTACAGGGCAGGTCTAGTATAATACATGCCAGGTCTAGTATAATACATGCCAGGTCTAGTATAATACAGGCCAGGTCTATTATAATACAGACCAGGTCTATTATAATAAAGAAAATATCTATTTTTATTCAGTCCTGGTCTATTATAATATAGGCCAGGTCTATTATATTACAGACCAGGTCTATTCTCACCCCCCACCCCCCCCCTTAAAAGATTTAGATGCACTATTGTAAAGTGGCTGTTCCACTGGATGTCATAAGGTGAATGCACCAATTTGTAAGTCGCTCTGGATAAGAGCGTCTGCTAAATGACTTAAATGTAAATGTAAATGTATTATAATACAGGCCAGGTCTATTATAATACAGACCAGGTCAAATATAATACAGACCAGGTCTATTATAATACAGGCCAGGTCTATTATAATACAGGACAGGTTTATTATAATACAGGCCAGGTCTATTATAATACAGGACAGGTTTACAGGCCAGGTCAAGTATAATACAGGCCAGGTCTATTATAATACAGACCAGGTCAAATATAATACAGACCAGGTCTATTATAATACAGGCCAGGTCTATTATAATACAGGCCAGGTTTACAGGACAGGTCTATTATAATACAGATCAGATCTTTTATAATACAGGCCAGGTCTATTATAATACAGACCAGGTCTATTATAATACAGGCCAGGTCTATTATAATACAGGCCATGTCTACAGGTCAGGTCAAGGATAATACAGGCCAGGTCTATTATAATACAGACCAGGTCAAATATAAAACAGACCAGGACTATTATAATACAGGCCAGGTCTATTATAATACAGGACAGGTTTACAGGCCAGGTCTATTATAATACAGACCAGGTATATTATAATACAGGTCAGGTCTTTTATAATGCAGGCCAGGTCAATTATAATACAGGTCAGGTCTATTATTATACTGGAACGGTCTATTATAATACAGGCCAGGTCTATTTCACTACAGGCCAGGTCTATTATAATACTGGTCCGGTCTACAGGCCAGGTCTAGTATAATACAGGCCAGATCTATTATAATATAGACCAGGTATATTATGATACAGGCCAGGTCTGTTATAATACTGGTCAGGTCTACAGGGCAGGTCTAGTATAATACATGCCAGGTCTAGTATAATACAGGCCAGGTCTATTTATAATACAGACCAGGTCTATTATAATAAAGACAAGATCTATTTTTATTCAGGCCTGGTCTATTTTAATATAGGCCAGGTCTATTATAATACAGACCAGGTCAAATATAATACAGACCAGGTCTATTATAATACAGGCCAGGTCTACTATAATACAGGACAGGTTTATTATAATACAGGCCAGGTCTATTATAATACAGGCCATGTCTACAGGCCAGGTCAAGTATAATACAGGCCAGGTCTATTATAATACAGACCAGGTCTATTATAATAAAGACAATATCTATTTCTATTCAGGCCTGGTCTAATATAATATAGGCCAGGTCTATTATAATACAGACCAGGTCTATTATAATACAGGCCATGTCTATTATAATACAGACCAGGTCTATTATAATACAGGCCATGTCTATTATAATACAGGCCAGGTATATTATAATACAGGTCAGGTCCATTATAATACAGACCAGGTATTTTATAATACAGGCCAGGTCTATTATAATACAGGCCAGGTTTATTATAATACAGGCCAGGTCTATTATAATACAGGCCAGGTTTACAGGCCAGGTCTACTATAATACAGACCAGGTATATTATAATACAGGTCAGGTCTTTTATAATACAGGACAGGTCAATTATAATACAGGCCAGGTCTATTATAATACAGGCCAGGTCTATTATAATACAGATCAGATCTTTTATAATACAGGCCAGGTCTACTGTAATACAGTCCAGGTCTATTATAATACAGACCAGGTCTATTATTATACAGGCCAGGTCTATTATAATACAGGCCATGTCTACAGGCCAGGTCAAGTATAATACAGGCCAGGTCTATTATAATACAGACCAGGTCTATTATAATAAAGACAATATCTATTTTTATTCAGGCCTGGTCTAATATAATATAGGCCAGGTCTATTATAATATAGACCAGGTTTATTATAATACAGACCAGGTCTATTATAATACAGGCCAGGTCTATTATAATACAGGACAGGTTTATTATAATACAGGCCAGGTCTATTATAATACAGGCCAGGTTTACAGGCCAGGTCTATTATAATACAGATCAGATCTTTTATAATACAGGCCAGGTCTACTGTAATACAGTCCAGGTCTATTATAATACAGACCAGGTCTATTATTATACAGGCCAGGTATATTATAATACAGGCCATGTCTACAGGAAAGGTCAAGTATAATACAGGCCAGGTCTATTATAATACAGACCAGGTCTATTATAATAAAGACAATATCTATTTTTATTCAGGCCTGGTCTAATATAATATAGGCCAGGTCTATTATAATATAGACCAGGGCTATTATAATACAGGCCATGTCTATTATAATACAGGCCATGTATATTATAAAACAGGTCAGGTCTATTATAATACAGACCAGGTCAATTATAATACAGGTCAGGTCTATTATTATACTGGAAATGTCTATTATAATACAGGCCATGTCTATTTCAATACAGGCCAGGTCTAGTAGTATACTGGAAAGGTCTGTTATAATTCAGGCCAGGTCTATTTCAATACAGGCCAGGTCTATTATAATACTAGTCCGGTCTACAGGCCAGGTCTAGTATAATACAGGCCAGATCTATTATAATAAAGACCAGGTATATTATAATACAGGCCAGGTCTGTTATAATACTGGTCAGGTCTACAGGGCAGGTCTAGTATAATACATGCCAGGTCTAGTATAATACAGGCCAGGTCTATTATAATACAGACCAGGTCTATTAGTATACTGGAAAGGTCTATTATAATACAGGCCAGGTCTATTTCAATACAGGCCAGGTCTATTATAATACTGGTCCGGTCTACAGGCCAGGTCTATTATAATACAGGCCAGGTCTATTTTAATACAGGCCAGGTCTATTATAATACAGGTCAGGTCTACAGGTCAGGTCTATTATTATACAGGCCAGGTCTATTATAATACAGACCAGGTCTATTATAACACAGGCCAGGTCTACTATAATACACCCCGGGTCTGTTATAATACAGCCCAGGTCTGTTATAATACAGACCAGATCTATTATAATACCTGCCTAGTCTATTATAAAACAGGCCTGATCTATTCTAATACAGGTCAGGTCTATTATAATACAGAACTGGTCTATTATAATACAGGCCAGGTCAAATATAATACAGACCAGGTCTATTATAATACAGGCCAGGTCTATTATAATACAGGCCAGGTCAATTATAATACAGGTCAGGTCTATTAATTTACTGGAAATGTCTATTATAATACAGGCCATGTCGATTTCAAAACAGGCCAGGTCTATTATAATACTGGTCCGGTCTACAGGGCAGGTCTAGTATAATACATGCCAGGTCTAGTATAATACCGGGCCAGGTCTAGTATAATACAGGTCAGGTCTATTATTATACTGGAAATGTCTATTATAATACAGGCCATGTCTATTTCAATACAGTCCAGGTCTATTATTTTACTGGAAAGGTCTATTATAATACAGGCCAGGTATATTATAATACAGGCCAGGTCTATTATAATACAGGCCAGGTCTATTATAATACAGGCCATGTCTACAGGCCAGGTCAAGTATAATACAGGCCAGGTCTATTATAATACAGACAAGGTCAAATATAATACAGACCAGGTCTATTATAATACAAGCCAGGTCTATTATAATACAGGACAGGTTTATTATAATACAGGCCATGTCTACAGGCCAGGTCAAGTATAATACAGGCCAGGTCTACTGTAATACAGTCCAGGTCTATTATAATACAGACCAGGTCTATTATTATACAGGCCAGGTCTATTATAATACAGGCCATGTCTACAGGCCAGGTCAAGTATAATACAGGCCAGGTCTATTATAATACAGACCAGGTCTATTATAATAAAGACAATATCTATTTTTATTCAGGCCTGGTCTAATATAATATAGGCCAGGTCTATTATAATATAGACCAGGTCTATTATAATACAGGCCATGTCTATTATAATACAGACCTGGTCTATTATACTACAGGCCATGTCTATTATAATACAGGCCAGGTATATTTAAAAAAAGGTCAGGTCTATTATAATACAGACCAGGTCAATTATAATACAGGTCAGGTCTATTATTATACTGGAAATGTCTATTATAATACAGGCCATGTCTATTTCAATACAGGCCAGGTCTAGTAGTATACTGGAAAGGTCTGTTATAATACAGGCCAGGTCTATTTCAATACAGGCCAGGTCTATTATAATACTAGTCCGGTCTACAGGCCAGGTCTAGTATAATACAGGCCAGATCTATTATAATACAGGCCAGGTCTGTTATAATACTGGTCAGGTCTACAGGGCAGGTCTAGTATAATACATGCCAGGTCTAGTATAATACATGCCAGGTCTAGTATAATACAGGCCAGGTCTATTATAATACAGACCAGGTCTATTATAATAAAGAAAATATCTATTTTTATTCAGTCCTGGTCTATTATAATATAGGCCAGGTCTATTATATTACAGACCAGGTCTATTATAATACAGGCCAGGTCTATTATAATACAGACCAGGTCAAATATAATACAGACCAGGTCTATTATAATACAGGCCAGGTCTATTATAATACAGGACAGGTTTATTATAATACAGGCCAGGTCTATTATAATACAGGACAGGTTTACAGGCCAGGTCAAGTATAATACAGGCCAGGTCTATTATAATACAGACCAGGTCAAATATAATACAGACCAGGTCTATTATAATACAGGCCAGGTCTATTATAATACAGGCCAGGTTTACAGGACAGGTCTATTATAATACTGATCAGATCTTTTATAATACAGGCCAGGTCTATTATAATACAGACCAGGTCTATTATAATACAGGCCAGGTCTATTATAATACAGGCCATGTCTACAGGTCAGGTCAAGGATAATACAGGCCAGGTCTATTATAATACAGACCAGGTCAAATATAAAACAGACCAGGACTATTATAATACAGGCCAGGTCTATTATAATACAGGACAGGTTTACAGGCCAGGTCTATTATAATACAGACCAGGTATATTATAATACAGGTCAGGTCTTTTATAATGCAGGCCAGGTCAATTATAATACAGGTCAGGTCTATTATTATACTGGAACGGTCTATTATAATACAGGCCAGGTCTATTTCACTACAGGCCAGGTCTATTATAATACTGGTCCGGTCTACAGGCCAGGTCTAGTATAATACAGGCCAGATCTATTATAATACATACCAGGTATATTATGATACAGGCCAGGTCTGTTATAATACTGGTCAGGTCTACAGGGCAGGTCTAGTATAATACATGCCAGGTCTAGTATAATACAGGCCAGCTCTATTTATAATACAGACCAGGTCTATTATAATAAAGACAAGATCTATTTTTATTCAGGCCTGGTCTATTTTAATATAGGCCAGGTCTATTATAATACAGACCAGGTCAAATATAATACAGACCAGGTCTATTATAATACAGGCCAGGTCTACTATAATACAGGACAGGTTTATTATAATACAGGCCAGGTCTATTATAATACAGGCCATGTCTACAGGCCAGGTCAAGTATAATACAGGCCAGGTCTATTATAATACAGACCAGGTCTATTATAATAAAGACAATATCTATTTCTATTCAGGCCTGGTCTAATATAATATAGGCCAGGTCTATTATAATACAGACCAGGTCTATTATA
This sequence comes from Salvelinus alpinus, assembly GCF_045679555.1. NCBI lineage: Eukaryota > Metazoa > Chordata > Actinopteri > Salmoniformes > Salmonidae > Salvelinus > Salvelinus alpinus. The sequence goes on along the minus strand of NC_092110.1, from coordinate 45,964,332 downwards.
ATACAGGCCATGTCTATTATAATACAGACCAGGTCTATTATAATACAGGCCATGTCTATTATAATACAGGCCAGGTATATTATAATACAGGTCAGGTCTATTATAATACAGACCAGGTATTTTATAATACAGGCCAGGTCTATTATAATACAGGCCAGGTTTATTATAATACAGGCCAGGTCTATTATAATACAGGCCAGGTTTACAGGCCAGGTCTACTATAATACAGACCAGGTATATTATAATACAGGTCAGGTCTTTTATAATACAGGACAGGTCAATTATAATACAGGCCAGGTCTATTATAATACAGGCCAGGTCTATTATAATACAGGCCAGGTCTATTATAATACAGGCCAGGTCTATTATAATACAGGCCAGGTTTACAGGCCAGCTCTATTATAATACAGACCAGGTATATTATAATACAGGTCAGGTCTTTTATAATACAGGACAGGTCAATTATAATACAGGCCAGGTCTATTATAATACAGGCCAGATCTACTGTAATACAGTCCAGGTCTATTATAATACAGACCAGGTCTATTATAATACAGGCCAGGTCTATTATAATACAGGCCAGGTCTATTATTATACTGGAAATGTCTAATATAATACAGGCCATGTCTATTTCAATACAGGCCAGGTCTATTAGTATACTGGAAAGGTCTATTATAATACAGGCCAGGTCTATTTCAATACAGGCCAGGTCTATTATAATACTGGTCCGGTCTACAGGCCAGGTCTATTATAATACAGGCCAGGTCTATTTTAATACAGGCCAGGTCTATTATAATACAGGTCAGGTCTACAGGTCAGGTCTATTATTATACAGGCCACGTCTATTATAATACAGGCCAGGTCTATTATAATACAGACCAGGTCTATTATAACACAGGCCAGGTCTACTATAATACACCCCGGGTCTGTTATAATACAGCCCAGGTCTGTTATAATACAGACCAGATCTATTATAATACCTGCCTAGTCTATTATAAAACAGGCCTGATCTATTCTAATACAGGTCAGGTCTATTATAATACAGAACTGGTCTATTATAATACAGGCCAGGTCTATTATAATACAGGCCAGGTCTATTATAATACAGGCCAGGTCTATTATAATACAGGCCAGGTCTACTGTAATACAGTCCAGGTCTATTATAATACAGACCAGGTCTATTATAATACAGGCCAGGTCTATTATAATACAGGCCAGGTTTATTATAATACAGGCCAGGTCTATTATAATACAGGACAGGTTTACAGGCCAGGTCTATTGTAATACAGACCAGGTATATTATAATACAGGTCAGGTCTTTTATAATACACACCAAGTCAAAACTAATATAGACAAGGTCTATTTTAATACAGGCCAGGTCTATTATAATACAGGCCAGGTTTATTATAATAATGGCCAGGTCTATTATAATACAGGCCAGGTTTACAGGCCAGGTCTACTATAATACAGACCAGGTATATTATAATACAGGTCAGGTCTTTTATAATACAGGCCAGGTCAATTATAATACAGGTCAGGTCTATTAATTTACTGGAAATGTCTATTATAATACAGGCCATGTCGATTTCAAAACAGTCCAGGTCTATTATTATACTGGAAAGGTCTATTATAATACAGGCCAGGTCTCTTTCAATACAGACCAGGTCTATTATAATACTGGTCCGGTCTACAGGGCAGGTCTATTATAATACATGCCAGGTCTAGTATAATACCGACCAGGTCTAGTATAATACAGGCTAGGTCTATTATAATACAGGCCATGTCTAGTATAATACAGGCCAGGTATATTATAATACAGGTCAGGTCTATTATAATACAGACCAGGTCTATTATAATACAGGCCAGGTCTATTATAATACAGGCAATGTCTACAGAACAGGTCAAGTATAATACTGGCCAGGTCTATTATAATACAGACTAGGGGTCTATTATAATACAGGCCAGGTCTATTATAATACAGGCCAGGTCTATTATAAAACATTCCAGGTCTATTATAATACAGGCCAGGTTTACAGGCCAGTTCTATTATAATACAGACCAGGTATATTATAATACAGGTCAGGTTTTCTATAATACAGGCCAGGTCAATTATAATACAGGTCAGGTCTATTATTATACTGGAAATGTCTAATATAATACAGGCCATGTCTATTTCAATACAGGCCAGGTCTATTAGTATACTGGAAAGGTCTATTATAATACAGGCCAGGTCTATTTCAATACAGGCCAGGTCTATTATAATACTGGTCCGGTCTAAAGGCCAGGTCTAGTATAATACAGGCCAGGTCTGTTATAATACAGACCATGTATATTTTAATACAGGCCAGGTCTATTTTTATACTGGCCAGGTCTACAGGGCAGGTCTAGTATAATACATGCCAGGTCTAGTATAATACAGGCCAGGTCTATTATAATACAGACCAGGTTTATTATAATAAAGACAATATCAATTTTTATTCAGGCCTGGTCTATTATAATATAGGCCAGGTCTATTATAATACAGACCAGGTCTATTATAATACAGGCCATGTCTATTATCATACAGGCCAGGTATATTATAATACAGGTCAGGTATATTATAATACAGCCCAGGTCTATTATAATACAGGTCAGGTCTATTATAATGCAGGCCATGTCTACAGGCCAGGTCAATTATAATACAGCCCAGGTATATTATAATACAGACCAGGTCAAATATAATACAGACCAGGTCTATTATAATACAGGCCAGGTCTATTATAATACAGGCCAGGTCAATTATAATACAGGTCAGGTCTATTGATTTACTGGAAATGTCTATTATAATACAGGCCATGTCGATTTCAAAACAGGCCAGGTCTATTATAATACTGGTCCGGTCTACAGGGCAGGTCTAGTATAATACATGCCAGGTCTAGTATAATACCGGGCCAGGTCTAGTATAATACAGGTCAGGTCTATTATTATACTGGAAATGTCTATTCTAATACAGGCCATGTCTATTTCAATACAGGCCAGGTCTATTAGTATACTGGAAAGGTCTATTATAATACAGGCCAGGTCTATTTCAATACAGGCCAGGTCTATTATAATACTGGTCCGGTCTACAGGCCAGGTCTAGTATAATACAGGCCAGGTCTATTATAATACAGACCAGGTATATTATAATACAGCTCAGGTCTTTTATAATACATGCCAGGTATAGTATAATACCGGCCAGGTCTAGTATAATACAGGCCAGGTCTATTATAATACAGGCCAGGTCTATTATAATACTGGTCAGGTCTACAGGGCAGGTCTAGTATAATACATGCCAGGTCTAGTATAATACAGGCCAGGTCTATTATAATACAGACCAGGTTTATTATAATAAAGACATTATCTATTTTTATTCAGGCCTGGTCTATTATAATATAGGCCAGGTCTATTATAAAACAGACCAGGTCTATTATAATACAGGCCATATCTATTATAATACAGGCCAGGTATATTATAATACAGGTCAGGTCTATTATAATACAGACCAGGTCTATTATAATACAGGCCAGGTCAAGTATAATACTGGCCAGGTCTGTTATAATACAGACCATGTATATTTTAATACAGGCCAGGTCTATTTTTATACTGGCCAGGTCTACAGGGCAGGTCTAGTATAATACATGCCAGGTCTAGTATAATACAGGCCAGGTCTATTATAATACAGACCAGGTTTATTATAATAAAGACAATATCAATTTTTATTCAGGCCTGGTCTATTATAATATAGGCCAGGTCTATTATAATACAGACCAGGTCTATTATAATACAGGCCATGTCTATTATCATACAGGCCAGGTATATTATAATACAGGTCAGGTATATTATAATACAGCCCAGGTCTATTATAATACAGGTCAGGTCTATTATAATGCAGGCCATGTCTACAGGCCAGGTCAATTATAATACAGCCCAGGTATATTATAATACAGACCAGGTCAAATATAATACAGACCAGGTCTATTATAATACAGGCCAGGTCTATTATAATACAGGCCAGGTCAATTATAATACAGGTCAGGTCTATTGATTTACTGGAAATGTCTATTATAATACAGGCCATGTCGATTTCAAAACAGGCCAGGTCTATTATAATACTGGTCCGGTCTACAGGGCAGGTCTAGTATAATACATGCCAGGTCTAGTATAATACCGGGCCAGGTCTAGTATAATACAGGTCAGGTCTATTATTATACTGGAAATGTCTATTCTAATACAGGCCATGTCTATTTCAATACAGGCCAGGTCTATTAGTATACTGGAAAGGTCTATTATAATACAGGCCAGGTCTATTTCAATACAGGCCAGGTCTATTATAATACTGGTCCGGTCTACAGGCCAGGTCTAGTATAATACAGGCCAGGTCTATTATAATACAGACCAGGTATATTATAATACAGCTCAGGTCTTTTATAATACATGCCAGGTATAGTATAATACCGGCCAGGTCTAGTATAATACAGGCCAGGTCTATTATAATACAGGCCAGGTCTATTATAATACTGGTCAGGTCTACAGGGCAGGTCTAGTATAATACATGCCAGGTCTAGTATAATACAGGCCAGGTCTATTATAATACAGACCAGGTTTATTATAATAAAGACATTATCTATTTTTATTCAGGCCTGGTCTATTATAATATAGGCCAGGTCTATTATAAAACAGACCAGGTCTATTATAATACAGGCCATATCTATTATAATACAGGCCAGGTATATTATAATACAGGTCAGGTCTATTATAATACAGACCAGGTCTATTATAATACAGGCCAGGTCAAGTATAATACTGGCCAGGTCTATTATAATACAGACCAGGGGTCTATTATAATACAGGCCAGGTCTATTATAATACAGGCCAGGTCTATTAAAATACAGTCCAGGTCTATTATAATACAGACCAGGTCTTTTATAATACAGGCCATATCTATTATAATACAGGCAATGTCTACAGGCCAGGTCAAGTATAATGCAGGCCAGGTCTATTATAATACAGACCAGGTCAAATATAATACAGACCAGGACTATTATAATACAGGCCAGGTCTATTATAATACAGGTCAGGTCTATTATTATACTGGAAATGTCTAATATAATACAGGCCATGTCTATTTCAATACAGGCCAGGTATATTAGTATACTGGAAAGGTCTATTATAATACAGGCCAGGTCTATTTCAATACAGGCCAGGTCTATTATAATACAGGCCAGGTCTATTTCAATACAGGCCAGGTCTATTATAATACTGGTCCGGTCTACAGGCCAGGTCTAGTATAATACAGACCAGGTCTATTATAATACAGGCCATGTCTATTATCATACAGGCCAGGTATATTATAATACAGGTCAGGTATATTATAATACAGCCCAGGTCTATTATAATACAGGTCAGGTCTATTATAATGCAGGCCATGTCTACAGGCCAGGTCAATTATAATACAGCCCAGGTATATTATAATACAGACCAGGTCAAATATAATACAGACCAGGTCTATTATAATACAGGCCAGGTCTATTATAATACAGGCCAGGTCAATTATAATACAGGTCAGGTCTATTGATTTACTGGAAATGTCTATTATAATACAGGCCATGTCGATTTCAAAACAGGCCAGGTCTATTATAATACTGGTCCGGTCTACAGGGCAGGTCTAGTATAATACATGCCAGGTCTAGTATAATACCGGGCCAGGTCTAGTATAATACAGGTCAGGTCTATTATTATACTGGAAATGTCTATTCTAATACAGGCCATGTCTATTTCAATACAGGCCAGGTCTATTAGTATACTGGAAAGGTCTATTATAATACAGGCCAGGTCTATTTCAATACAGGCCAGGTCTATTATAATACTGGTCCGGTCTACAGGCCAGGTCTAGTATAATACAGGCCAGGTCTATTATAATACAGACCAGGTATATTATAATACAGCTCAGGTCTTTTATAATACATGCCAGGTATAGTATAATACCGGCCAGGTCTAGTATAATACAGGCCAGGTCTATTATAATACAGGCCAGGTCTATTATAATACTGGTCAGGTCTACAGGGCAGGTCTAGTATAATACATGCCAGGTCTAGTATAATACAGGCCAGGTCTATTATAATACAGACCAGGTTTATTATAATAAAGACATTATCTATTTTTATTCAGGCCTGGTCTATTATAATATAGGCCAGGTCTATTATAAAACAGACCAGGTCTATTATAATACAGGCCATATCTATTATAATACAGGCCAGGTATATTATAATACAGGTCAGGTCTATTATAATACAGACCAGGTCTATTATAATACAGGCCAGGTCAAGTATAATACTGGCCAGGTCTATTATAATACAGACCAGGGGTCTATTATAATACAGGCCAGGTCTATTATAATACAGGCCAGGTCTATTAAAATACAGTCCAGGTCTATTATAATACAGACCAGGTCTTTTATAATACAGGCCATATCTATTATAATACAGGCAATGTCTACAGGCCAGGTCAAGTATAATGCAGGCCAGGTCTATTATAATACAGACCAGGTCAAATATAATACAGACCAGGACTATTATAATACAGGCCAGGTCTATTATAATACAGGCCAGGTTTATTATTATACAGGCCAGGTCTATTATAATACAGGCCATGTTTACAGGCCATGTCTATTATAATACAGACCAGGTATATTATAATACAGGTCAGGTCTTTTATAAAACAGGCCAGGTCAATTATAATACAGGTCAGGTCTATTATTATACTGGAAATGTCTATTATAATACAGGCCATGTCTATTTCAATACAGGCCAGGTCTATTAGTATACTGGAAAGGTCTATTATAATACAGGCCAGGTCTATTTCAATACAGGCCAGGTCTATTATAATACTGGTCCGGTCTACAGGCCAGGTCTAGTATAATACAGGCCAGGTCTATTATAATACAGACCAGGTATATTATAATACAGCTCAAGTCTTTTATAATACAGGTCAGGTCTTTTATAATACAGGCCAGGTCAATTATAATACAGGTCAGGTCTATTATTACACTGGAAATGTCTATTATAATACAGGCCATGTCTATTTCAATACAGGCCAGGTCTATTAGTATACTGGAAAGGTCTATTATAATACAGGCCAAGTCTATTATAATATAATTCAGGTCTACATGCCAGGTCATGTATAATACAGACCAGGTCTATTATAATACAGTCCAGGTCTATTATAATACAGACCAGGTCTATTAAAATACAGGCCAGGTCTATTATAATACAGGCAATGTCTACAGGCCAGGTCAAGTATAATGCAGGCCAGGTCTATTATAATACAGACCAGGTCAAATATATGACAGACCAGTACTATTATAATACAGATCAGGTCTATTATAATACAGGCCAGGTTTATTATAATACAGGTCAGGTCTATTATTATACTGGAAATGTCTATTTTAATACAGGCCAGGTCTAATATAATACATGCCAGGTCTAGTATAATACCGGCCAGGTCTAGTATAATACTGGCCAGGTCTATTATAATACAGGCCAGGTCTATTATAATACTGGTCAGGTCTACAGGGCAGATCTAGTATAATACATGCCAGGTCTAGTATAATACAGGCCAGGTCTATTATAATACAGACCAGGGGTCTATTATAATACAGGCCAGGTCTATTATAATACAGGCCAGGTCTATTATAATACAGACCAGGTCTATTATAATACAGTCCAGGTCTATTATAATACAGACCAGGTCTATTATAATACATACCAGGGGTCTATTATAATACAGGCCAGGTCTATTATAATACAGACCAGGTCTATTATAATACAGACCAGGTCTATTATAATACAGTCCAGGTCTATTATAATACAGACCAGGTCTATTATAATACAGGCCAGGTCTATTATAATACAGACCAGGTATATTATAATACAGGCCAGGTCTATTATAATACAGGTCAGGTCTACAGGTCAGGTCTATTATTATACAGGCCAGGTCTATTATAATACAGGCCAGGTCTATTATAATACAGGCCAGGTCTACTATAATACAGCCCAGATCTATTATAATACATGCCTAGTCTATTATAACACAGGCCTGGTCTATTCCTATACAGGTCAGGTCTATTATAATACAGATCTGGTCTATTATAATACAGGCCAGGTCTACTGTAATACAGTCCAGGTCTATTATAATACAGGCCAGGTCTATTATAATACAGGCCAGGTCTATTATAATACAGGCCATGTCTACAGGCCAGGTCAAGTATAATACAGGCCAGGTCTATTATAATACAGACCAGATCAAATATAATACAGACCAGGTTTATTATAATACAGGCCAGGTCTATTATAATACAGGCCAGGTCAATTATAATACAGGTCAGGTCTATTATTATCCTGGAAAGGTCTATTATAATACATGCCAGGTCTATTTCAATACAGGCCAGGTCTATTATAATACTGGTCCGGTCTACAGGGCAGGTCTAGTATAATACATGAAAGGTCTAGTATAATACAGGCCAGGTCTATTATAATACAGACCAGGTCTATTATAATACAGGCCAGGTCTATTAAAATACAGGCCAGGTCTAAAGGCCAGGTCTAGTATAATACTGGTCAGGTCTATTATAATATAGACCAGGTTTAATATAATACAGTCAAGGTCAATTATTATACAGGCCATGTCTACAGGCCAGGTCTATTATAATACAGGCCAGTTTTACAGGCCAGGTCTATTATAATACAGGCCAGGTCTATTATAATACAGCTCAGGTATTTTATAATACAGGCCAGGTCAATTATAATACAGGGCAGGTCTATTATTATACTGGAAATGTCTATTACAATACAGGCCATGTCTATTTCAATACAGTCCAGGTCTATTATTATACTGGAAAGGTCTATTATTCAACAGGCCAGGTATATTATAATACAGGCCAGGTCTACTATAATACAGGCCAGGTCTATTATAAGACAGGCCATGTCTACAGGCCAGGTCAAGTATAATACAGGCCAGGTCTATTATAATACAGACCAGGTCAAATATAATACAGACCAGGACTATTATAATAAAGGCCAGGTCTATTATAATACAGGACAGGTTTATTATAATACAGGCCAGGTGTATTATAATACAGGCCAGGTTTACAGGCCAGGTCTATTATAATACAGACCAGGTATATTATAATACAGATCAGATCTTTTATAATACAGGCCAGGTCTACTGTAATACAGTCCAGGTCTATTATAATACAGACCAGGTCTATTATAATACAGGCCAGGTTTACAGGCCAGGTCTATTATAATACAGACCAGGTATATTATAATACAGGGCAGGTCTTTTATAATACAGGCCAGGTCAATTATAATACAGGTCAGGTCTATTAATTTACTGGAAATGTCTATTATAATACAGGCCATGTCGATTTCAAAACAGGCCAGGTCTATTATTATACTGGAAAGGTCTATTATAATACAGGCCAGGTCTCTTTCAATACAGGCCAGGTCTATTATAATACTGGTCCGGTCTACATGGCAGGTCTAGTATAATACATACCAGGTCTAGTATAATACCGGCCAGGTCTAGTATAATACAGGCCAGGTCTATTATAATACTGGTCAGGTCTACAGGGCAGGTCTAGTAAAATACATGCCAGGTCTAGTATAATACAGACCAGGATTATTATAATAAAGACAATATCTATTTTTATTCAGGCCTGGTCTATTATAATATAGGCCAGGTCTATTATAATACAGACCAGGTCTATTATAATACAGGCCATGTCTATTATAATACAGGCCAGGTATATTATAATACAGGTCAGGTCTATTATAATACAGGCCAGGTCTATTATAATACAGGCCATGTCTACAGGCCAGGTCAAGTATAATACTGGCCAGGTCTATTATAATACAGACCAGGGGTCTATTATAATACAGGCCAGGTCTATTATAATACAGGCCAGGTCTATTATAATACAGTCCAGGTCTATTATAATACAGACCAGGTCTATTATAATACAGGCCAGGTCTATTATAATACAGGCAATGTCTACAGGCCAGGTCAAGTATAATGCAGGCCAGGTCTATTATAATACAGACCAGGTCAAATATAATACAGACCAGGACTATTATAATACAGGCCAGGTCTATTATAATACAGGCCAGGTTTATTATAATACAGGCCAGGTTTTTTATAATACAGGCCAAGTTTACAGGCCAGTTCTATTATAATACAGACCAGGTATATTATAATACAGGTCAGGTCTTTCATAAAACAGGCCAGGTCAATTATAATACAGGTCAGGTCTATTATTATACTGGAAATGTCTATTATAATACAGGCCATGTCTATTTCAATACAGACCAGGTCTATTATAATACAGTCCAGGTCTATTATAATACAGACCAGGTCTATTATAATACAGGCCAGGTCTATTATAATACAGGCAATGTCTACAGGCCAGGTCAATTATAATGCAGGCCAGGTCTATTATAATACAGACCAGGTCAAATATATGACAGACCAGGACTAGTATAATACAGATCAGGTCTATTATAATACAGGCCAGGTTTATTATAATACAGGTCAGGTCTATTATTATACTGGAAATGTCTATTTTAATACAGGCCAGGTCTATTATAATACATGCCAGGTCGAGTATAATACCGGCCAGGTCTAGTATAATACATGCCAGGTCTAGTTTAATACAGGCCAGGTCTATTATAATACAGACCAGGATTATTATAATAAAGACAATATCTATTTTTATTCAGGCCTGGTCTATTATAATACAGACCAGGTCTATTATAATACAGGCCATGTCTATTATAATACAGGCCAGGTATATTATAATACAGGCCAGGTCTATTATAATACAGGCCATGTCTACAGGCCAGGTCAAGTATAATACTGGCCAGGTCTATTATAATACAGACCAGGGGTCTATTATAATACAGGCCAGGTCTATTATAATACAGGCCAGGTCTATTATAATACAGTCCAGGTCTATTATAATACAGACCAGGTCTATTATAATACAGGCCAGGTCTATTATAATACAGGCAATGTCTACAGGCCAGGTCAAGTATAATGCAAGGCAGGTCTATTATAATACAGACCAGGTCAAATATAATACAGACCAGGACTATTATAATACAGGCCAGGTCTATTTCAATACAGGCCAGGTCTATTATAATACTGGTCCGGTCTACAGGCCAGGTCTAGTATAATACAGGCCAGGTCTATTTCAAAACAGGCCAGGTCTATTATAATACTGGTCCGGTCTACAGGCCAGGTCTAGTATAATACAGGCCAGGTCTATTATAATACAGACCAGGTATATTATAATACAGGCCAGGTCTATTATAATACAGACAAGGTCTATTATAATATAATTCAGGTCTACATGCCAGGTCATGTATAATACAGACCAGGTCTATTATAATACAGTCCAGGTCTATTATAATACAGACCAGGTCTATTAAAATACAGGCCAGGTCTATTATAATACAGGCAATGTCTACAGGCCAGGTCAAGTATAATGCAGGCCAGGTCTATTATAATACAGACCAGGTCAAATATATGACAGACCAGGACTATTATAATACAGATCAGGTCTATTATAATACAGGCCAGGTTTATTATAATACAGGTCAGGTCTATTATTATACTGGAAATGTCTATTTTAATACAGGCCAGGTCTATTATAATACATGCCAGGTCTAGTATAATACCGGCCAGGTCTAGTATAATACTGGCCAGGTCTATTATAATACAGGCCAGGTCTATTATAATACTGGTCAGGTCTACAGGGCAGATCTAGTATAATACATGCCAGGTCTAGTATAATACAGGCCAGGTCTATTATAATACAGACCAGGGGTCTATTATAATACAGGCCAGGTCTATTATAATACAGACCAGGTCTATTATAATACAGTCCAGGTCTATTATAATACAGACCAGGTCTATTATAATACATACCAGGGGTCTATTATAATACAGGCCAGGTCTATTATAATACAGACCAGGTCTATTATAATACAGACCAGGTCTATTATAATACAGGCCAGGTCTATTATAATACAGACCAGGTCTATTATAATACAGGCCAGGTCTATTATAATACAGACAAGGTATATTATAATACAGGTCAAGTCTATTATAATACAGGCCAGGTCTATTATAATACAGTCCAGGTCTATTATAATACAGACCAGGTCTATTATAATACAGGCCAGGTCTATTATAATACAGGCAATGTCTACAGGCCAGGTCAAGTATAATGCAGGCCAGGTCTATTATAATACAGACCAGGTCAAATATAATACAGACCAGGACTATTATAATACAGGCCAGGTCTATTATAATACAGGCCAGGTTTATTATAATACAGGCCAGGTTTTTTATAATACAGGCCAAGTTTACAGGCCAGTTCTATTATAATACAGACCAGGTATATTATAATACAGGTCAGGTCTTTCATAAAACAGGCCAGGTCAATTATAATACAGGTCAGGTCTATTATTATACTGGAAATGTCTATTATAATACAGGCCATGTCTATTTCAATACAGACCAGGTCTATTATAATACAGTCCAGGTCTATTATAATACAGACCAGGTCTATTATAATACAGGCCAGGTCTATTATAATACAGGCAATGTCTACAGGCCAGGTCAATTATAATGCAGGCCAGGTCTATTATAATACAGACCAGGTCAAATATATGACAGACCAGGACTAGTATAATACAGATCAGGTCTATTATAATACAGGCCAGGTTTATTATAATACAGGTCAGGTCTATTATTATACTGGAAATGTCTATTTTAATACAGGCCAGGTCTATTATAATACATGCCAGGTCGAGTATAATACCGGCCAGGTCTAGTATAATACATGCCAGGTCTAGTTTAATACAGGCCAGGTCTATTATAATACAGACCAGGATTATTATAATAAAGACAATATCTATTTTTATTCAGGCCTGGTCTATTATAATACAGACCAGGTCTATTATAATACAGGCCATGTCTATTATAATACAGGCCAGGTATATTATAATACAGGCCAGGTCTATTATAATACAGGCCATGTCTACAGGCCAGGTCAAGTATAATACTGGCCAGGTCTATTATAATACAGACCAGGGGTCTATTATAATACAGGCCAGGTCTATTATAATACAGGCCAGGTCTATTATAATACAGTCCAGGTCTATTATAATACAGACCAGGTCTATTATAATACAGGCCAGGTCTATTATAATACAGGCAATGTCTACAGGCCAGGTCAAGTATAATGCAGGCCAGGTCTATTATAATACAGACCAGGTCAAATATAATACAGACCAGGACTATTATAATACAGGCCAGGTCTATTTCAATACAGGCCAGGTCTATTATAATACTGGTCCGGTCTACAGGCCAGGTCTAGTATAATACAGGCCAGGTCTATTTCAAAACAGGCCAGGTCTATTATAATACTGGTCCGGTCTACAGGCCAGGTCTAGTATAATACAGGCCAGGTCTATTATAATACAGACCAGGTATATTATAATACAGGCCAGGTCTATTATAATACAGACAAGGTCTATTATAATATAATTCAGGTCTACATGCCAGGTCATGTATAATACAGACCAGGTCTATTATAATACAGTCCAGGTCTATTATAATACAGACCAGGTCTATTAAAATACAGGCCAGGTCTATTATAATACAGGCAATGTCTACAGGCCAGGTCAAGTATAATGCAGGCCAGGTCTATTATAATACAGACCAGGTCAAATATATGACAGACCAGGACTATTATAATACAGATCAGGTCTATTATAATACAGGCCAGGTTTATTATAATACAGGTCAGGTCTATTATTATACTGGAAATGTCTATTTTAATACAGGCCAGGTCTATTATAATACATGCCAGGTCTAGTATAATACCGGCCAGGTCTAGTATAATACTGGCCAGGTCTATTATAATACAGGCCAGGTCTATTATAATACTGGTCAGGTCTACAGGGCAGATCTAGTATAATACATGCCAGGTCTAGTATAATACAGGCCAGGTCTATTATAATACAGACCAGGGGTCTATTATAATACAGGCCAGGTCTATTATAATACAGACCAGGTCTATTATAATACAGTCCAGGTCTATTATAATACAGACCAGGTCTATTATAATACATACCAGGGTCTATTATAATACAGGCCAGGTCTATTATAATACAGACCAGGTCTATTATAATACAGACCAGGTCTATTATAATACAGGCCAGGTCTATTATAATACAGACCAGGTCTATTATAATACAGGCCAGGTCTATTATAATACAGACCAGGTATATTATAATACAGGTCAAGTCTATTATAATATAGGCCAGGTCTATTTTAATACAGGCCAGGTCTATTTTAATACAGGCCAGGTCTATTATAATACAGGTCAGGTCTACAGGTCAGGTCTATTATTATACAGGCCAGGTCTATTATAATACAGGCCAGGTCTACTATAATACAGCCCAGATCTATTATAATACATGCCTAGTCTATTTTAACACAGGCCTGGTCTATTCCAATACAGGTCAGGTCTATTATAATACAGATCTGGTCTATTATAATACAGGCCAGGTCTACTGTAATACAGTCCAGGTCTATTATAATACAGGCCAGGTCTATTATAATACAGGCCAGGTCTATTTCAATACAGGCCAGGTCTATTATAATACTGGTCCGGTCTACAGGCCAGGTCTAGTATAATACAGGCCAGGTCTATTTCAATACAGGCCAGGTCTATTATAATACTGGTCCGGTCTACATGGCAGGTCTAGTATAATACATGCCAGGTCTAGTATAATACCGGCCAGGTCTAGTATAATACAGGGCAGGTCTAGTATAATACATGCCAGGTCTAGTATAATACAGGCCAGGTCTATTATAATACAGACCAGGATTATTATAATAAAGACAATATCTATTTTTATTCAGGCCTGGTCTATTATAATACAGACCAGGTCTATTATAATACAGGCCATGTCTATTATAATACAGGCCAGGTATATTATAATACAGGTCAGGTCTATTATAATACAGGCCAGGTCTATTATAATACAGGCCATGTCTACAGGCCAGGTCAAGTATAATACTGGCCAGGTCTATTATAATACAGACCAGATCAAATATAATACAAACCAGGTTTATTATAATACAGGTCAGGTCTTTTATAAAACAGGCCAGGTCTATTATAATACAGGCCATGTCTATTTCAATACAGACCAGGTCTATTATAATACAGTCCAGGTCTATTATAATACAGACCAGGTCTATTATAATACAGGCCAGGTCTATTTCAATACAGGCCAGGTCTATTATAATACTGGTCCGGTCTACAGGCCAGGTCTAGTATAATACAGGCCAGGTCTATTTCAATACAGGCCAGGTCTATTATAATACTGGTCCGGTCTACAGGCCAGGTCTAGTATAATACAGGCCAGGTCTATTATAATACAGACCAGGTATATTATAATACAGGCCAGGTCTATTATAATACAGACAAGGTCTATTATAATATAATTCAGGTCTACATGCCAGGTCATGTATAATACAGACCAGGTCTATTATAATACAGTCCAGGTCTATTATAATACAGACCAGGTCTATTAAAATACAGGCCAGGTCTATTATAATACAGGCAATGTCTACAGGCCAGGTCAAGTATAATGCAGGCCAGGTCTATTATAATACAGACCAGGTCAAATATATGACAGACCAGGACTATTATAATACAGATCAGGTCTATTATAATACAGGCCAGGTTTATTATAATACAGGTCAGGTCTATTATTATACTGGAAATGTCTATTTTAATACAGGCCAGGTCTAATATAATACATGCCAGGTCTAGTATAATACCGGCCAGGTCTAGTATAATACTGGCCAGGTCTATTATAATACAGGCCAGGTCTATTATAATACTGGTCAGGTCTACAGGGCAGATCTAGTATAATACATGCCAGGTCTAGTATAATACAGGCCAGGTCTATTATAATACAGACCAGGGGTCTATTATAATACAGGCCAGGTCTATTATAATACAGACCAGGTCTATTATAATACAGGCCAGGTCTATTATAATACAGTCCAGGTCTATTATAATACAGACCAGTTCTATTATAATACAGGCCAGGTCTATTATAATACAGGCAATGTCTACAGGCCAGGTCAAGTATAATGCAGGCCAGGTCTATTATAATACAGACCAGGTCAATTATAATACAGACCAGGACTATTATAATACAGGCCAGGTCTATTTCAATACAGGCCAGGTCTATTATAATACTGGTCCGGTCTACAGGCCAGGTCTAGTATAATACAGGCCAGGTCTATTTCAATACAGGCCAGGTCTATTATAATACTGGTCCGGTCTACAGGCCAGGTCTAGTATAATACAGGCCAGGTCTATTATAATACAGACCAGGTATATTATAATACAGGCCAGGTCTATTATAATACAGACAAGGTCTATTATAATATAATTCAGGTCTACATGCCAGGTCATGTATAATACAGACCAGGTCTATTATAATACAGGCCAGGTATATTATAATACAGACCATGTCTATTAAAATACAGGCCAGGTCTATTATAATACAGGCAATGTCTACAGGCCAGGTCAAGTATAATACAGGCCAGGTCTATTATAATACAGACCAGGTCAAATATAATACAGACCAGGACTATTATAATAAAGGCCAGGTCTATTATAATACAGGACAGGTTTATTATAATACAGGCCAGGTGTATTATAATACAGGCCAGGTTTACAGGCCAGGTCTATTATTATACAGACCAGGTATATTATAATACAGATCAGATCTTTTATAATACAGGCCAGGTCTACTGTAATACAGTCCAGGTCTATTATAATACAGACCAGGTCTATTATAATACAGGCCAGGTTTACAGGCCAGGTCTATTATAATACAGACCAGGTATATTATAATACAGGGCAGGTCTTTTATAATACAGGCCAGGTCAATTATAATACAGGTCAGGTCTATTAATTTACTGGAAATGTCTATTATAATACAGGCCATGTCGATTTCAAAACAGGCCAGGTCTATTATTATACTGGAAAGGTCTATTATAATACAGGCCAGGTCTCTTTCAATACAGGCCAGGTCTATTATAATACTGGTCCGGTCTACATGGCAGGTCTAGTATAATACATGCCAGGTCTAGTATAATACCGGCCAGGTCTAGTATAATACAGGGCAGGTCTAGTATAATACATGCCAGGTCTAGTATAATACAGGCCAGGTCTATTATAATACAGACCAGGATTATTATAATAAAGACAATATCTATTTTTATTCAGGCCTGGTCTATTATAATACAGACCAGGTCTATTATAATACAGGCCATGTCTATTATAATACAGGCCAGGTATATTATAATACAGGTCAGGTCTATTATAATACAGGCCAGGTCTATTATAATACAGGCCATGTCTACAGGCCAGGTCAAGTATAATACTGGCCAGGTCTATTATAATACAGACCATGGGTCTATTATAATACAGGCCAGGTCTATTATAATACAGGCAATGTCTACAGGCCAGGTCTATTATAAAACAGACCAGGTCAAATATAATACAGACCAGGACTATTATAATACAGGCCAGGTCTATTATAATACAGGCCAGGTTTATTATAATACAGGCCAGGTCTTTTATAATACAGGCCAAGTTTACAGGCCAGTTCTATTATAATACAGACCAGGTATATTATAATACAGGTCAGGTCTTTCATAAAACAGGCCAGGTCAATTATAATACAGGTCAGGTCTATTATTATACTGGAAATGTCTATTATAATACAGGCCATGTCTATTTCAATACAGGCCAGGTCTATTAGTATACTGGAAAGGTCTATTATAATACAGGCCAGGTCTATTTCAATACAGGCCAGGTCTATTATAATACTGGTCCGGTCTACAGGCCAGGTCTAGTATAATACAGGCCAGGTCTATTATAATACAGACCAGGTATATTATAATACAGCTCAGGTCTTTTATAATACAGGTCAGGTCTTTTATAATACAGTCCAGGTCTATTATAATACAGACCAGGTCTATTAAAATACAGGCCAGGTCTATTATAATACAGGCAATGTCTACAGGCCAGGTCAAGTATAATGCAGGCCAGGTCTATTATAATACAGACCAGGTCAAATATATGACAGACCAGGACTATTATAATACAGATCAGGTCTATTATAATACAGGCCAGGTTTATTATAATACAGGTCAGGTCTATTATTATACTGGAAATGTCTATTTTAATACAGGCCAGGTCTAATATAATACATGCCAGGTCTAGTATAATACCGGCCAGGTCTAGTATAATACTGGCCAGGTCTATTATAATACAGGCCAGGTCTATTATAATACTGGTCAGGTCTACAGGGCAGATCTAGTATAATACATGCCAGGTCTAGTATAATACAGGCCAGGTCTATTATAATACAGACCAGGGGTCTATTATAATACAGGCCAGGTCTATTATAATACAGACCAGGTCTATTATAATACAGGCCAGGTCTATTATAATACAGTCCAGGTCTATTATAATACAGACCAGTTCTATTATAATACAGGCCAGGTCTATTATAATACAGGCAATGTCTACAGGCCAGGTCAAGTATAATGCAGGCCAGGTCTATTATAATACAGACCAGGTCAATTATAATACAGACCAGGACTATTATAATACAGGCCAGGTCTATTTCAATACAGGCCAGGTCTATTATAATACTGGTCCGGTCTACAGGCCAGGTCTAGTATAATACAGGCCAGGTCTATTTCAATACAGGCCAGGTCTATTATAATACTGGTCCGGTCTACAGGCCAGGTCTAGTATAATACAGGCCAGGTCTATTATAATACAGACCAGGTATATTATAATACAGGCCAGGTCTATTATAATACAGACAAGGTCTATTATAATATAATTCAGGTCTACATGCCAGGTCATGTATAATACAGACCAGGTCTATTATAATACAGGCCAGGTATATTATAATACAGACCATGTCTATTAAAATACAGGCCAGGTCTATTATAATACAGGCAATGTCTACAGGCCAGGTCAAGTATAATACAGGCCAGGTCTATTATAATACAGACCAGGTCAAATATAATACAGACCAGGACTATTATAATAAAGGCCAGGTCTATTATAATACAGGACAGGTTTATTATAATACAGGCCAGGTGTATTATAATACAGGCCAGGTTTACAGGCCAGGTCTATTATTATACAGACCAGGTATATTATAATACAGATCAGATCTTTTATAATACAGGCCAGGTCTACTGTAATACAGTCCAGGTCTATTATAATACAGACCAGGTCTATTATAATACAGGCCAGGTTTACAGGCCAGGTCTATTATAATACAGACCAGGTATATTATAATACAGGGCAGGTCTTTTATAATACAGGCCAGGTCAATTATAATACAGGTCAGGTCTATTAATTTACTGGAAATGTCTATTATAATACAGGCCATGTCGATTTCAAAACAGGCCAGGTCTATTATTATACTGGAAAGGTCTATTATAATACAGGCCAGGTCTCTTTCAATACAGGCCAGGTCTATTATAATACTGGTCCGGTCTACATGGCAGGTCTAGTATAATACATGCCAGGTCTAGTATAATACCGGCCAGGTCTAGTATAATACAGGGCAGGTCTAGTATAATACATGCCAGGTCTAGTATAATACAGGCCAGGTCTATTATAATACAGACCAGGATTATTATAATAAAGACAATATCTATTTTTATTCAGGCCTGGTCTATTATAATACAGACCAGGTCTATTATAATACAGGCCATGTCTATTATAATACAGGCCAGGTATATTATAATACAGGTCAGGTCTATTATAATACAGGCCAGGTCTATTATAATACAGGCCATGTCTACAGGCCAGGTCAAGTATAATACTGGCCAGGTCTATTATAATACAGACCATGGGTCTATTATAATAAAGGCCAGGTCTATTATAATACAGGCCAGGTCTATTATAATACAGACCAGGTCTATTATAATACAGGCCAGGTCTATTATAATACAGGCAATGTCTACAGGCCAGGTCTATTATAACACAGACCAGGTCAAATATAATACAGACCAGGACTATTATAATACAGGCCAGGTCTATTATAATACAGGCCAGGTTTATTATAATACAGGCCAGGTCTTTTATAATACAGGCCAAGTTTAAAGGCCAGTTCTATTATAATACAGACCAGGTATATTATAATACAGGTCAGGTCTTTCATAAAACAGGCCAGGTCAATTATAATACAGGTCAGGTCTATTATTATACTGGAAATGTCTATTATAATACAGGCCATGTCTATTTCAATACAGGCCAGGTCTATTAGTATACTGGAAAGGTCTATTATAATACAGGCCAGGTCTATTTCAATACAGGCCAGGTCTATTATAATACTGGTCCGGTCTACAGGCCAGGTCTAGTATAATACAGGCCAGGTCTATTATAATACAGACCAGGTATATTATAATACAGCTCAGGTCTTTTATAATACAGGTCAGGTCTTTTATAATACAGTCCAGGTCTATTATAATACAGACCAGGTCTATTAAAATACAGGCCAGGTCTATTATAATACAGGCAATGTCTACAGGCCAGGTCAAGTATAATGCAGGCCAGGTCTATTATAATACAGACCAGGTCAAATATATGACAGACCAGGACTATTATAATACAGATCAGGTCTATTATAATACAGGCCAGGTTTATTATAATACAGGTCAGGTCTATTATTATACTGGAAATGTCTATTTTAATACAGGCCAGGTCTAATATAATACATGCCAGGTCTAGTATAATACCGGCCAGGTCTAGTATAATACTGGCCAGGTCTATTATAATACAGGCCAGGTCTATTATAATACTGGTCAGGTCTACAGGGCAGATCTAGTATAATACATGCCAGGTCTAGTATAATACAGGCCAGGTCTATTATAATACAGACCAGGGGTCTATTATAATACAGGCCAGGTCTATTATAATACAGACCAGGTCTATTATAATACAGGCCAGGTCTATTATAATACAGTCCAGGTCTATTATAATACAGACCAGTTCTATTATAATACAGGCCAGGTCTATTATAATACAGGCAATGTCTACAGGCCAGGTCAAGTATAATGCAGGCCAGGTCTATTATAATACAGACCAGGTCAATTATAATACAGACCAGGACTATTATAATACAGGCCAGGTCTATTTCAATACAGGCCAGGTCTATTATAATACTGGTCCGGTCTACAGGCCAGGTCTAGTATAATACAGGCCAGGTCTATTTCAATACAGGCCAGGTCTATTATAATACTGGTCCGGTCTACAGGCCAGGTCTAGTATAATACAGGCCAGGTCTATTATAATACAGACCAGGTATATTATAATACAGGCCAGGTCTATTATAATACAGACAAGGTCTATTATAATATAATTCAGGTCTACATGCCAGGTCATGTATAATACAGACCAGGTCTATTATAATACAGGCCAGGTATATTATAATACAGACCATGTCTATTAAAATACAGGCCAGGTCTATTATAATACAGGCAATGTCTACAGGCCAGGTCAAGTATAATACAGGCCAGGTCTATTATAATACAGACCAGGTCAAATATAATACAGACCAGGAGTATTATAATAAAGGCCAGGTCTATTATAATACAGGACAGGTTTATTATAATACAGGCCAGGTGTATTATAATACAGGCCAGGTCTATTATTATACAGACCAGGTATATTATAATACAGATCAGATCTTTTATAATACAGGCCAGGTCTACTGTAATACAGTCCAGGTCTATTATAATACAGACCAGGTCTATTATAATACAGGCCAGGTTTACAGGCCAGGTCTATTATAATACAGACCAGGTATATTATAATACAGGGCAGGTCTTTTATAATACAGGCCAGGTCAATTATAATACAGGTCAGGTCTATTAATTTACTGGAAATGTCTATTATAATACAGGCCATGTCGATTTCAAAACAGGCCAGGTCTATTATTATACTGGAAAGGTCTATTATAATACAGGCCAGGTCTCTTTCAATACAGGCCAGGTCTATTATAATACTGGTCCGGTCTACATGGCAGGTCTAGTATAATACATGCCAGGTCTAGTATAATACCGGCCAGGTCTAGTATAATACAGGGCAGGTCTAGTATAATACATGCCAGGTCTAGTATAATACAGGCCAGGTCTATTATAATACAGACCAGGATTATTATAATAAAGACAATATCTATTTTTATTCAGGCCTGGTCTATTATAATACAGACCAGGTCTATTATAATACAGGCCATGTCTATTATAATACAGGCCAGGTATATTATAATACAGGTCAGGTCTATTATAATACAGGCCAGGTCTATTATAATACAGGCCATGTCTACAGGCCAGGTCAAGTATAATACTGGCCAGGTCTATTATAATACAGACCAGATCAAATATAATACAAACCAGGTTTATTATAATACAGGTCAGGTCTTTTATAAAACAGGCCAGGTCTATTATAATACAGGCCATGTCTATTTCAATACAGACCAGGTCTATTATAATACAGTCCAGGTCTATTATAATACAGACCAGGTCTATTATAATACAGGCCAGGTCTATTTCAATACAGGCCAGGTCTATTATAATACTGGTCCGGTCTACAGGCCAGGTCTAGTATAATACAGGCCAGGTCTATTTCAATACAGGCCAGGTCTATTATAATACTGGTCCGGTCTACAGGCCAGGTCTAGTATAATACAGGCCAGGTCTATTATAATACAGACCAGGTATATTATAATACAGGCCAGGTCTATTATAATACAGACAAGGTCTATTATAATATAATTCAGGTCTACATGCCAGGTCATGTATAATACAGACCAGGTCTATTATAATACAGTCCAGGTCTATTATAATACAGACCAGGTCTATTCAAATACAGGCCAGGTCTATTATAATACAGGCAATGTCTACAGGCCAGGTCAAGTATAATGCAGGCCAGGTCTATTATAATACAGACCAGGTCAAATATATGACAGACCAGGACTATTATAATACAGATCAGGTCTATTATAATACAGGCCAGGTTTATTATAATACAGGTCAGGTCTATTATTATACTGGAAATGTCTATTTTAATACAGGCCAGGTCTAATATAATACATGCCAGGTCTAGTATAATACCGGCCAGGTCTAGTATAATACTGGCCAGGTCTATTATAATACAGGCCAGGTCTATTATAATACTGGTCAGGTCTACAGGGCAGATCTAGTATAATACATGCCAGGTCTAGTATAATACAGGCCAGGTCTATTATAATACAGACCAGGGGTCTATTATAATACAGGCCAGGTCTATTATAATACAGACCAGGTCTATTATAATACAGGCCAGGTCTATTATAATACAGTCCAGGTCTATTATAATACAGACCAGTTCTATTATAATACAGGCCAGGTCTATTATAATACAGGCAATGTCTACAGGCCAGGTCAAGTATAATGCAGGCCAGGTCTATTATAATACAGACCAGGTCAATTATAATACAGACCAGGACTATTATAATACAGGCCAGGTCTATTTCAATACAGGCCAGGTCTATTATAATACTGGTCCGGTCTACAGGCCAGGTCTAGTATAATACAGGCCAGGTCTATTTCAATACAGGCCAGGTCTATTATAATACTGGTCCGGTCTACAGGCCAGGTCTAGTATAATACAGGCCAGGTCTATTATAATACAGACCAGGTATATTATAATACAGGCCAGGTCTATTATAATACAGACAAGGTCTATTATAATATAATTCAGGTCTACATGCCAGGTCATGTATAATACAGACCAGGTCTATTATAATACAGGCCAGGTATATTATAATACAGACCATGTCTATTAAAATACAGGCCAGGTCTATTATAATACAGGTCAGGTCTTTTATAATACAGTCCAGGTCTATTATAATACAGACCAGGTCTATTAAAATACAGGCCAGGTCTATTATAATACAGGCAATGTCTACAGGCCAGGTCAAGTATAATGCAGGCCAGGTCTATTATAATACAGACCAGGTCAAATATATGACAGACCAGGACTATTATAATACAGATCAGGTCTATTATAATACAGGCCAGGTTTATTATAATACAGGTCAGGTCTATTATTATACTGGAAATGTCTATTTTAATACAGGCCAGGTCTAATATAATACATGCCAGGTCTAGTATAATACCGGCCAGGTCTAGTATAATACTGGCCAGGTCTATTATAATACAGGCCAGGTCTATTATAATACTGGTCAGGTCTACAGGGCAGATCTAGTATAATACATGCCAGGTCTAGTATAATACAGGCCAGGTCTATTATAATACAGACCAGGGGTCTATTATAATACAGGCCAGGTCTATTATAATACAGACCAGGTCTATTATAATACAGGCCAGGTCTATTATAATACAGTCCAGGTCTATTATAATACAGACCAGTTCTATTATAATACAGGCCAGGTCTATTATAATACAGGCAATGTCTACAGGCCAGGTCAAGTATAATGCAGGCCAGGTCTATTATAATACAGACCAGGTCAATTATAATACAGACCAGGACTATTATAATACAGGCCAGGTCTATTTCAATACAGGCCAGGTCTATTATAATACTGGTCCGGTCTACAGGCCAGATCTAGTATAATACAGGCCAGGTCTATTTCAATACAGGCCAGGTCTATTATAATACTGGTCCGGTCTACAGGCCAGGTCTAGTATAATACAGGCCAGGTCTATTATAATACAGACCAGGTATATTATAATACAGGCCAGGTCTATTATAATACAGACAAGGTCTATTATAATATAATTCAGGTCTACATGCCAGGTCATGTATAATACAGACCAGGTCTATTATAATACAGGCCAGGTATATTATAATACAGACCATGTCTATTAAAATACAGGCCAGGTCTATTATAATACAGGCAATGTCTACAGGCCAGGTCAAGTATAATACAGGCCAGGTCTATTATAATACAGACCAGGTCAAATATAATACAGACCAGGACTATTATAATAAAGGCCAGGTCTATTATAATACAGGACAGGTTTATTATAATACAGGCCAGGTGTATTATAATACAGGCCAGGTTTACAGGCCAGGTCTATTATTATACAGACCAGGTATATTATAATACAGATCAGATCTTTTATAATACAGGCCAGGTCTACTGTAATACAGTCCAGGTCTATTATAATACAGACCAGGTCTATTATAATACAGGCCAGGTTTACAGGCCAGGTCTATTATAATACAGACCAGGTATATTATAATACAGGGCAGGTCTTTTATAATACAGGCCAGGTCAATTATAATACAGGTCAGGTCTATTAATTTACTGGAAATGTCTATTATAATACAGGCCATGTCGATTTCAAAACAGGCCAGGTCTATTATTATACTGGAAAGGTCTATTATAATACAGGCCAGGTCTCTTTCAATACAGGCCAGGTCTATTATAATACTGGTCCGGTCTACATGGCAGGTCTAGTATAATACATGCCAGGTCTAGTATAATACCGGCCAGGTCTAGTATAATACAGGGCAGGTCTAGTATAATACATGCCAGGTCTAGTATAATACAGGCCAGGTCTATTATAATACAGACCAGGATTATTATAATAAAGACAATATCTATTTTTATTCAGGCCTGGTCTATTATAATACAGACCAGGTCTATTATAATACAGGCCATGTCTATTATAATACAGGCCAGGTATATTATAATACAGGTCAGGTCTATTATAATACAGGCCAGGTCTATTATAATACAGGCCATGTCTACAGGCCAGGTCAAGTATAATACTGGCCAGGTCTATTATAATACAGACCATGGGTCTATTATAATAAAGGCCAGGTCTATTATAATACAGGCCAGGTCTATTATAATACAGACCAGGTCTATTATAATACAGGCCAGGTCTATTATAATACAGGCAATGTCTACAGGCCAGGTCTATTATAACACAGACCAGGTCAAATATAATACAGACCAGGACTATTATAATACAGGCCAGGTCTATTATAATACAGGCCAGGTTTATTATAATACAGGCCAGGTCTTTTATAATACAGGCCAAGTTTAAAGGCCAGTTCTATTATAATACAGACCAGGTATATTATAATACAGGTCAGGTCTTTCATAAAACAGGCCAGGTCAATTATAATACAGGTCAGGTCTATTATTATACTGGAAATGTCTATTATAATACAGGCCATGTCTATTTCAATACAGGCCAGGTCTATTAGTATACTGGAAAGGTCTATTATAATACAGGCCAGGTCTATTTCAATACAGGCCAGGTCTATTATAATACTGGTCCGGTCTACAGGCCAGGTCTAGTATAATACAGGCCAGGTCTATTATAATACAGACCAGGTATATTATAATACAGCTCAGGTCTTTTATAATACAGGTCAGGTCTTTTATAATACAGTCCAGGTCTATTATAATACAGACCAGGTCTATTAAAATACAGGCCAGGTCTATTATAATACAGGCAATGTCTACAGGCCAGGTCAAGTATAATGCAGGCCAGGTCTATTATAATACAGACCAGGTCAAATATATGACAGACCAGGACTATTATAATACAGATCAGGTCTATTATAATACAGGCCAGGTTTATTATAATACAGGTCAGGTCTATTATTATACTGGAAATGTCTATTTTAATACAGGCCAGGTCTAATATAATACATGCCAGGTCTAGTATAATACCGGCCAGGTCTAGTATAATACTGGCCAGGTCTATTATAATACAGGCCAGGTCTATTATAATACTGGTCAGGTCTACAGGGCAGATCTAGTATAATACATGCCAGGTCTAGTATAATACAGGCCAGGTCTATTATAATACAGACCAGGGGTCTATTATAATACAGGCCAGGTCTATTATAATACAGACCAGGTCTATTATAATACAGGCCAGGTCTATTATAATACAGTCCAGGTCTATTATAATACAGACCAGTTCTATTATAATACAGGCCAGGTCTATTATAATACAGGCAATGTCTACAGGCCAGGTCAAGTATAATGCAGGCCAGGTCTATTATAATACAGACCAGGTCAATTATAATACAGACCAGGACTATTATAATACAGGCCAGGTCTATTTCAATACAGGCCAGGTCTATTATAATACTGGTCCGGTCTACAGGCCAGGTCTAGTATAATACAGGCCAGGTCTATTTCAATACAGGCCAGGTCTATTATAATACTGGTCCGGTCTACAGGCCAGGTCTAGTATAATACAGGCCAGGTCTATTATAATACAGACCAGGTATATTATAATACAGGCCAGGTCTATTATAATACAGACAAGGTCTATTATAATATAATTCAGGTCTACATGCCAGGTCATGTATAATACAGACCAGGTCTATTATAATACAGGCCAGGTATATTATAATACAGACCATGTCTATTAAAATACAGGCCAGGTCTATTATAATACAGGCAATGTCTACAGGCCAGGTCAAGTATAATACAGGCCAGGTCTATTATAATACAGACCAGGTCAAATATAATACAGACCAGGAGTATTATAATAAAGGCCAGGTCTATTATAATACAGGACAGGTTTATTATAATACAGGCCAGGTGTATTATAATACAGGCCAGGTCTATTATTATACAGACCAGGTATATTATAATACAGATCAGATCTTTTATAATACAGGCCAGGTCTACTGTAATACAGTCCAGGTCTATTATAATACAGACCAGGTCTATTATAATACAGGCCAGGTTTACAGGCCAGGTCTATTATAATACAGACCAGGTATATTATAATACAGGGCAGGTCTTTTATAATACAGGCCAGGTCAATTATAATACAGGTCAGGTCTATTAATTTACTGGAAATGTCTATTATAATACAGGCCATGTCGATTTCAAAACAGGCCAGGTCTATTATTATACAGGAAAGGTCTATTATAATACAGGCCAGGTCTCTTTCAATACAGGCCAGGTCTATTATAATACTGGTCCGGTCTACATGGCAGGTCTAGTATAATACATGCCAGGTCTAGTATAATACCGGCCAGGTCTAGTATAATACAGGGCAGGTCTAGTATAATACATGCCAGGTCTAGTATAATACAGGCCAGGTCTATTATAATACAGACCAGGATTATTATAATAAAGACAATATCTATTTTTATTCAGGCCTGGTCTATTATAATACAGACCAGGTCTATTATAATACAGGCCATGTCTATTATAATACAGGCCAGGTATATTATAATACAGGTCAGGTCTATTATAATACAGGCCAGGTCTATTATAATACAGGCCATGTCTACAGGCCAGGTCAAGTATAATACTGGCCAGGTCTATTATAATACAGACCAGATCAAATATAATACAAACCAGGTTTATTATAATACAGGTCAGGTCTTTTATAAAACAGGCCAGGTCTATTATAATACAGGCCATGTCTATTTCAATACAGACCAGGTCTATTATAATACAGTCCAGGTCTATTATAATACAGACCAGGTCTATTATAATACAGGCCAGGTCTATTTCAATACAGGCCAGGTCTATTATAATACTGGTCCGGTCTACAGGCCAGGTCTAGTATAATACAGGCCAGGTCTATTTCAATACAGGCCAGGTCTATTATAATACTGGTCCGGTCTACAGGCCAGGTCTAGTATAATACAGGCCAGGTCTATTATAATACAGACCAGGTATATTATAATACAGGCCAGGTCTATTATAATACAGACAAGGTCTATTATAATATAATTCAGGTCTACATGCCAGGTCATGTATAATACAGACCAGGTCTATTATAATACAGTCCAGGTCTATTATAATACAGACCAGGTCTATTCAAATACAGGCCAGGTCTATTATAATACAGGCAATGTCTACAGGCCAGGTCAAGTATAATGCAGGCCAGGTCTATTATAATACAGACCAGGTCAAATATATGACAGACCAGGACTATTATAATACAGATCAGGTCTATTATAATACAGGCCAGGTTTATTATAATACAGGTCAGGTCTATTATTATACTGGAAATGTCTATTTTAATACAGGCCAGGTCTAATATAATACATGCCAGGTCTAGTATAATACCGGCCAGGTCTAGTATAATACTGGCCAGGT
Organism: Salvelinus alpinus; assembly: GCF_045679555.1. NCBI lineage: Eukaryota > Metazoa > Chordata > Actinopteri > Salmoniformes > Salmonidae > Salvelinus > Salvelinus alpinus. The sequence continues at coordinate 45,935,014 of NC_092110.1, read as the reverse complement.
CTATTATAATACAGGCCAGGTCTATTATAATACTGGTCAGGTCTACAGGGCAGATCTAGTATAATACATGCCAGGTCTAGTATAATACAGGCCAGGTCTATTATAATACAGACCAGGGGTCTATTATAATACAGGCCAGGTCTATTATAATACAGACCAGGTCTATTATAATACAGGCCAGGTCTATTATAATACAGTCCAGGTCTATTATAATACAGACCAGTTCTATTATAATACAGGCCAGGTCTATTATAATACAGGCAATGTCTACAGGCCAGGTCAAGTATAATGCAGGCCAGGTCTATTATAATACAGACCAGGTCAATTATAATACAGACCAGGACTATTATAATACAGGCCAGGTCTATTTCAATACAGGCCAGGTCTATTATAATACTGGTCCGGTCTACAGGCCAGGTCTAGTATAATACAGGCCAGGTCTATTTCAATACAGGCCAGGTCTATTATAATACTGGTCCGGTCTACAGGCCAGGTCTAGTATAATACAGGCCAGGTCTATTATAATACAGACCAGGTATATTATAATACAGGCCAGGTCTATTATAATACAGACAAGGTCTATTATAATATAATTCAGGTCTACATGCCAGGTCATGTATAATACAGACCAGGTCTATTATAATACAGGCCAGGTATATTATAATACAGACCATGTCTATTAAAATACAGGCCAGGTCTATTATAATACAGGCAATGTCTACAGGCCAGGTCAAGTATAATACAGGCCAGGTCTATTATAATACAGACCAGGTCAAATATAATACAGACCAGGAGTATTATAATAAAGGCCAGGTCTATTATAATACAGGACAGGTTTATTATAATACAGGCCAGGTGTATTATAATACAGGCCAGGTCTATTATTATACAGACCAGGTATATTATAATACAGATCAGATCTTTTATAATACAGGCCAGGTCTACTGTAATACAGTCCAGGTCTATTATAATACAGACCAGTTCTATTATAATACAGGCCAGGTTTACAGGCCAGGTCTATTATAATACAGACCAGGTATATTATAATACAGGGCAGGTCTTTTATAATACAGGCCAGGTCAATTATAATACAGGTCAGGTCTATTAATTTACTGGAAATGTCTATTATAATACAGGCCATGTCGATTTCAAAACAGGCCAGGTCTATTATTATACTGGAAAGGTCTATTATAATACAGGCCAGGTCTCTTTCAATACAGGCCAGGTCTATTATAATACTGGTCCGGTCTACATGGCAGGTCTAGTATAATACATGCCAGGTCTAGTATAATACCGGCCAGGTCTAGTATAATACAGGGCAGGTCTAGTATAATACATGCCAGGTCTAGTATAATACAGGCCAGGTCTATTATAATACAGACCAGGATTATTATAATAAAGACAATATCTATTTTTATTCAGGCCTGGTCTATTATAATACAGACCAGGTCTATTATAATACAGGCCATGTCTATTATAATACAGGCCAGGTATATTATAATACAGGTCAGGTCTATTATAATACAGGCCAGGTCTATTATAATACAGGCCATGTCTACAGGCCAGGTCAAGTATAATACTGGCCAGGTCTATTATAATACAGACCAGATCAAATATAATACAAACCAGGTTTATTATAATACAGGTCAGGTCTTTTATAAAACAGGCCAGGTCTATTATAATACAGGCCATGTCTATTTCAATACAGACCAGGTCTATTATAATACAGTCCAGGTCTATTATAATACAGACCAGGTCTGTTATAATACAGGCCAGGTCTATTTCAATACAGGCCAGGTCTATTATAATACTGGTCCGGTCTACAGGCCAGGTCTAGTATAATACAGGCCAGGTCTATTTCAATACAGGCCAGGTCTATTATAATACTGGTCCGGTCTACAGGCCAGGTCTAGTATAATACAGGCCAGGTCTATTATAATACAGACCAGGTATATTATAATACAGGCCAGGTCTATTATAATACAGACAAGGTCTATTATAATATAATTCAGGTCTACATGCCAGGTCATGTATAATACAGACCAGGTCTATTATAATACAGTCCAGGTCTATTATAATACAGACCAGGTCTATTCAAATACAGGCCAGGTCTATTATAATACAGGCAATGTCTACAGGCCAGGTCAAGTATAATGCAGGCCAGGTCTATTATAATACAGACCAGGTCAAATATATGACAGACCAGGACTATTATAATACAGATCAGGTCTATTATAATACAGGCCAGGTTTATTATAATACAGGTCAGGTCTATTATTATACTGGAAATGTCTATTTTAATACTGGCCAGGTCTAATATAATACATGCCAGGTCTAGTATAATACCGGCCAGGTCTAGTATAATACTGGCCAGGTCTATTATAATACAGGCCAGGTCTATTATAATACTGGTCAGGTCTACAGGGCAGATCTAGTATAATACATGCCAGGTCTAGTATAATACAGGCCAGGTCTATTATAATACAGACCAGGGGTCTATTATAATACAGGCCAGGTCTATTATAATACAGACCAGGTCTATTATAATACAGGCCAGGTCTATTATAATACAGTCCAGGTCTATTATAATACAGACCAGTTCTATTATAATACAGGCCAGGTCTATTATAATACAGGCAATGTCTACAGGCCAGGTCAAGTATAATGCAGGCCAGGTCTATTATAATACAGACCAGGTCAATTATAATACAGACCAGGACTATTATAATACAGGCCAGGTCTATTTCAATACAGGCCAGGTCTATTATAATACTGGTCCGGTCTACAGGCCAGGTCTAGTATAATACAGGCCAGGTCTATTTCAATACAGGCCAGGTCTATTATAATACTGGTCCGGTCTACAGGCCAGGTCTAGTATAATACAGGCCAGGTCTATTATAATACAGACCAGGTATATTATAATACAGGCCAGGTCTATTATAATACAGACAAGGTCTATTATAATATAATTCAGGTCTACATGCCAGGTCATGTATAATACAGACCAGGTCTATTATAATACAGGCCAGGTATATTATAATACAGACCATGTCTATTAAAATACAGGCCAGGTCTATTATAATACAGGCAATGTCTACAGGCCAGGTCAAGTATAATACAGGCCAGGTCTATTATAATACAGACCAGGTCAAATATAATACAGACCAGGACTATTATAATAAAGGCCAGGTCTATTATAATACAGGACAGGTTTATTATAATACAGGCCAGGTGTATTATAATACAGGCCAGGTTTACAGGCCAGGTCTATTATTATACAGACCAGGTATATTATAATACAGATCAGATCTTTTATAATACAGGCCAGGTCTACTGTAATACAGTCCAGGTCTATTATAATACAGACCAGGTCTATTATAATACAGGCCAGGTTTACAGGCCAGGTCTATTATAATACAGACCAGGTATATTATAATACAGGGCAGGTCTTTTATAATACAGGCCAGGTCAATTATAATACAGGTCAGGTCTATTAATTTACTGGAAATGTCTATTATAATACAGGCCATGTCGATTTCAAAACAGGCCAGGTCTATTATTATACTGGAAAGGTCTATTATAATACAGGCCAGGTCTCTTTCAATACAGGCCAGGTCTATTATAATACTGGTCCGGTCTACATGGCAGGTCTAGTATAATACATGCCAGGTCTAGTATAATACCGGCCAGGTCTAGTATAATACAGGGCAGGTCTAGTATAATACATGCCAGGTCTAGTATAATACAGGCCAGGTCTATTATAATACAGACCAGGATTATTATAATAAAGACAATATCTATTTTTATTCAGGCCTGGTCTATTATAATACAGACCAGGTCTATTATAATACAGGCCATGTCTATTATAATACAGGCCAGGTATATTATAATACAGGTCAGGTCTATTATAATACAGGCCAGGTCTATTATAATACAGGCCATGTCTACAGGCCAGGTCAAGTATAATACTGGCCAGGTCTATTATAATACAGACCATGGGTCTATTATAATAAAGGCCAGGTCTATTATAATACAGGCCAGGTCTATTATAATACAGACCAGGTCTATTATAATACAGGCCAGGTCTATTATAATACAGGCAATGTCTACAGGCCAGGTCTATTATAACACAGACCAGGTCAAATATAATACAGACCAGGACTATTATAATACAGGCCAGGTCTATTATAATACAGGCCAGGTTTATTATAATACAGGCCAGGTCTTTTATAATACAGGCCAAGTTTACAGGCCAGTTCTATTATAATACAGACCAGGTATATTATAATACAGGTCAGGTCTTTCATAAAACAGGCCAGGTCAATTATAATACAGGTCAGGTCTATTATTATACTGGAAATGTCTATTATAATACAGGCCATGTCTATTTCAATACAGGCCAGGTCTATTAGTATACTGGAAAGGTCTATTATAATACAGGCCAGGTCTATTTCAATACAGGCCAGGTCTATTATAATACTGGTCCGGTCTACAGGCCAGGTCTAGTATAATACAGGCCAGGTCTATTATAATACAGACCAGGTATATTATAATACAGCTCAGGTCTTTTATAATACAGGTCAGGTCTTTTATAATACAGGCCAGGTCAATTATAATACAGGTCAGGTCTATTATTACACTGGAAATGTCTATTATAATACAGGCCATGTCTATTTCAATACAGGCCAGGTCTATTAGTATACTGGAAAGGTCTATTATAATACAGGCCTGGTCTATTTCAATACAGGCAAGGTCTATTATAATACTGGTCCGGTCTACAGGCCAGGTCTAGTATAATACAGGCCAGGTCTAGTATAATACAGGCCAGGTCTATTATAATACAGACCAGGTTTATTATAATAAAGAGAATATCTATTTTTATTCAGGCCTGGTCTATTATAATACAGACCAGGTCTATTATAATACAGACCAGGGGTCTATTATAATACAGGCCAGGTCTATTATAATACAGACCAGGTCTATTATAATACAGTCCAGGTCTATTATAATACAGACCAGGTCTATTATAATACAGGCCAGGTCTATTATAATACAGGCAATGTCTACAGGCCAGGTCAAGTATAATGCAGGCCAGATCTATTATAATACAGACCAGGTCAAATATAAGACAGACCAGGACTATTATAATACAGATCAGGTCTATTATAATACAGGCCAGGTTTATTATAATACAGGTCAGTCCTATTATTATACTGGAAATGTCTATTTTAATACAGGCCAGGTCTATTATAATACAGGCCAGGTTTATTATAATACAGGCGAGGTCTATTATAATACAGGCCAGGTTTACAGGCCAGGTCTATTATAATACAGACCAGGTATATTATAATACAGGTCAGGTCTTTTATAATACAGACCAGGTCAAATATAATATAGACCAGGTCTATTATAATACAGGCCAGGTATATTATAATACAGGCCAGGTCTAGTAGTATACTGGAAAGGTATATTATAATACAGGCCAGGTCTATTTCAATACAGGCCAGGTCTATTATAATACTGGTCCGGTCTACAGGGCAGGTCTAGTATAATACATGACAGGTCTAGTATAATACAGGTCAGGTCTATTATAATACAGACCAGGTCTATTATAATACAGGCCAGGTCTATTATAATACAGGCCAGGTCTAAAGGCCAGGTCTAGTATAATACTGGTCAGGTCTATTATGATATAGACCAGGTTTAATATAATACAGTCTAATATAATACAGTCAAGGTCAATTATTATACAGGCCATGTCTACAGGCCAGGTCTATTATAATACAGGCCAGTTTTACAGGCCAGGTCTATTATAATACAGGCCAGGTCTATTATTATACAGGACAGGTCTATTACAATACAGGCCAGGTATATTATAATACAGGCCAGGTCTACTATAATACAGGCCATGTCTATTTCAATACAGTCCAGGTCTATTATTATACTGGAAAGGTCTATTATAATACAGGCCAGGTATATTATAATACAGGCCAGGTCTACTATAATACAGGCCAGGTCTATTATAATACAAGCCATGTCTACAGGCCAGGTCAAGTATAATACAGGCCAGGTCTATTATAATACAGACCAGGTCAAATATAATACAGACCAGGACTATTATAATAAAGGCCAGGTCTATTATAATACAGGACAGGTTTATTATAATACAGGCCAGGTGTATTATAATACAGGCCAGGTTTACAGGCCATGTCTATTATAATACAGACCAGGTATATTATAATACAGATCAGATCTTTTATAATACAGGCCAGGTCTACTGTAATACAGTCCAGGTCTATTATAATACAGACCAGGTCTATTATAATACAGGCCAGGTTTACAGACCAGGTCTATTATAATACAGGCCAGGTCTATTATAATACAGGCAATGTCTACAGGCCAGGTCAAGTATAATGCAGGCCAGATCTATTATAATACAGACCAGGTCAAATATAAGACAGACCAGGACTATTATAATACAGATCAGGTCTATTATAATACAGGCCAGGTTTATTATAATACAGGTCAGTCCTATTATTATACTGGAAATGTCTATTTTAATACAGGCCAGGTCTATTATAATACAGGCCAGGTTTATTATAATACAGGCGAGGTCTATTATAATACAGGCCAGGTTTACAGGCCAGGTCTATTATAATACAGACCAGGTATATTATAATACAGGTCAGGTATTTTATAATACAGACCAGGTCAAATATAATATAGACCAGGTCTATTATAATACAGGCCAGGTATATTATAATACAGGCCAGGTCTAGTAGTATACTGGAAAGGTATATTATAATACAGGCCAGGTCTATTTCAATACAGGCCAGGTCTATTATAATACTGGTCCGGTCTACAGGGCAGGTCTAGTATAATACATGACAGGTCTAGTATAATACAGGTCAGGTCTATTATAATACAGACCAGGTCTATTATAATACAGGCCAGGTCTATTATAATACAGGCCAGGTCTAAAGGCCAGGTCTAGTATAATACTGGTCAGGTCTATTATGATATAGACCAGGTTTAATATAATACAGTCTAATATAATACAGTCAAGGTCAATTATTATACAGGCCATGTCTACAGGCCAGGTCTATTATAATACAGGCCAGTTTTACAGGCCAGGTCTATTATAATACAGGCCAGGTCTATTATTATACAGGACAGGTCTATTACAATACAGGCCAGGTATATTATAATACAGGCCAGGTCTACTATAATACAGGCCATGTCTATTTCAATACAGTCCAGGTCTATTATTATACTGGAAAGGTCTATTATAATACAGGCCAGGTATATTATAATACAGGCCAGGTCTACTATAATACAGGCCAGGTCTATTATAATACAAGCCATGTCTACAGGCCAGGTCAAGTATAATACAGGCCAGGTCTATTATAATACAGACCAGGTCAAATATAATACAGACCAGGACTATTATAATAAAGGCCAGGTCTATTATAATACAGGACAGGTTTATTATAATACAGGCCAGGTGTATTATAATACAGGCCAGGTTTACAGGCCATGTCTATTATAATACAGACCAGGTATATTATAATACAGATCAGATCTTTTATAATACAGGCCAGGTCTACTGTAATACAGTCCAGGTCTATTATAATACAGACCAGGTCTATTATAATACAGGCCAGGTTTACAGGCCAGGTCTATTATAATACAGACCAGGTATATTATAATACAGGGCAGGTCTTTTATAATACAGGCCAGGTCAATTATAATACAGGTCAGGTCTATTAATTTACTGGAAATGTCTATTATAATACAGGCCATGTCGATTTCAAAACAGGCCAGGTCTATTATTATACTGGAAAGGTCTATTATAATACAGGCCAGGTCTCTTTCAATACAGGCCAGGTCTATTATAATACTTGTCCGGTCTACATGGCAGGTCTAGTATAATACATGCCAGGTCTAGTATAATACCGGCCAGGTCTAGTATAATACAGGCCAGGTCTATTATAATACAGGCCAGGTCTATTATAATACTGGTCAGGTCTACAAGGCATGTCTAGTATAATACATGCCAGGTTTAGTATAATACAGGCCAGGATTATTATAATAAAGACAATATCTATTTTTATTCAGGCCTGGTCTATTATAATACAGGCCATGTCTATTATAATACAGGCCAGGTATATTATAATACAGGTCAGGTCTATTATAATACAGGCCAGGTCTATTATAATACAGGCCATGTCTACAGGCCAGGTCAAGTATAATACTGGCAAGGTCTATTATAATACAGACCAGGGGTCTATTATAATACAGGCCAGGTCTATTATAATACAGTCCAGGTCTATTATAATACAGACCAGGTCTATTATAATACAGGCCAGGTCTATTATAATACAGGCAATGTCTACAGGCCAGGTCAAGTATAATGCAGGCCAGGTCTATTATAATACAGACCAGGTCAAATATAATACAGACCAGGTCAAATATAATACAGGCCAGGTCTATTATAATACAGGCCAGGTTTATTATAATACAGGCCAGGTCTATTATAATACAGGCCAAGTTTACAGGCCAGTTCTATTATAATACAGACCAAGTATATTATAATACAGGTCAGGTCTTTTATAAAACAGGCCAGGTCTATTATAATACAGGTCAGGTCTATTATTATACTGGAAATGTCTATTATAATACAGGCCATGTCTTTTTCAATACAGGCCAGGTCTATTAGTATACTGGAAAGGTCTATTATAATACAGGCCAGGTCTATTTCAATACAGGCCAGGTCTATTATAATACTGGTCCGGTCTACAGGCCAGGTCTAGTATAATACAGGCCAGGTCTATTATAATACAGACCAGGTATATTATAATACAGCTCAGGTCTTTTATAATACAGGTCAGGTCTTTTATAATACAGGCCAGGTCAATTATAATACAGGTCAGGTATATTATAATACAGGCCAGGTCTAGTAGTATACTGGAAAGGTATATTATAATACAGGCCAGGTCTATTTCAATACAGGCCAGGTCTATTATAATACTGGTCCGGTCTACAGGGCAGGTCTAGTATAATACATGACAGGTCTAGTATAATACAGGTCAGGTCTATTATAATACAGACCAGGTCTATTATAATACAGGCCAGGTCTATTATAATACAGGCCAGGTCTAAAGGCCAGGTCTAGTATAATACTGGTCAGGTCTATTATGATATAGACCAGGTTTAATATAATACAGTCTAATATAATACAGTCAAGGTCAATTATTATACAGGCCATGTCTACAGGCCAGGTCTATTATAATACAGGCCAGTTTTACAGGCCAGGTCTATTATAATACAGGCCAGGTCTATTATTATACAGGACAGGTCTATTACAATACAGGCCAGGTATATTATAATACAGGCCAGGTCTACTATAATACAGGCCATGTCTATTTCAATACAGTCCAGGTCTATTATTATACTGGAAAGGTCTATTATAATACAGGCCAGGTATATTATAATACAGGCCAGGTCTACTATAATACAGGCCAGGTCTATTATAATACAAGCCATGTCTACAGGCCAGGTCAAGTATAATACAGGCCAGGTCTATTATAATACAGACCAGGTCAAATATAATACAGACCAGGACTATTATAATAAAGGCCAGGTCTATTATAATACAGGACAGGTTTATTATAATACAGGCCAGGTGTATTATAATACAGGCCAGGTTTACAGGCCATGTCTATTATAATACAGACCAGGTATATTATAATACAGATCAAATCTTTTATAATACAGGCCAGGTCTACTGTAATACAGTCCAGGTCTATTATAATACAGACCAGGTCTATTATAATACAGGCCAGGTTTACAGGCCAGGTCTATTATAATACAGACCAGGTATATTATAATACAGGGCAGGTCTTTCATAAAACAGGCCAGGTCAATTATAATACAGGTCAGGTCTATTATTATACTGGAAATGTCTATTATAATACAGGCCATGTCTATTTCAATACAGGCCAGGTCTATTAGTATACTGGAAAGGTCTATTATAATACAGGCCAGGTCTATTTCAATACAGGCCAGGTCTATTATAATACTGGTCCGGTCTACAGGCCAGGTCTAGTATAATACAGGCCAGGTCTATTATAATACAGACCAGGTATATTATAATACAGCTCAGGTCTTTTATAATACAGGTCAGGTCTTTTATAATACAGGCCAGGTCAATTATAATACAGGTCAGGTCTATTATTACACTGGAAATGTCTATTATAATACAGGCCATGTCTATTTCAATACAGGCCAGGTCTATTAGTATACTGGAAAGGTCTATTATAATACAGGCCTGGTCTATTTCAATACAGGCAAGGTCTATTATAATACTGGTCCGGTCTACAGGCCAGGTCTAGTATAATACAGGCCAGGTCTAGTATAATACAGGCCAGGTCTATTATAATACAGACCAGGTTTATTATAATAAAGAGAATATCTATTTTTATTCAGGCCTGGTCTATTATAATACAGACCAGGTCTATTATAATACAGACCAGGGGTATATTATAATACAGGCCAGGTCTATTATAATACAGACCAGGTCTATTATAATACAGTCCAGGTCTATTATAATACAGACCAGGTCTATTATAATACAGGCCAGGTCTATTATAATACAGGCAATGTCTACAGGCCAGGTCAAGTATAATGCAGGCCAGATCTATTATAATACAGACCAGGTCAAATATAAGACAGACCAGGACTATTATAATACAGATCAGGTCTATTATAATACAGGCCAGGTTTATTATAATACAGGTCAGTCCTATTATTATACTGGAAATGTCTATTTTAATACAGGCCAGGTCTATTATAATACAGGCCAGGTTTATTATAATACAGGCGAGGTCTATTATAATACAGGCCAGGTTTACAGGCCAGGTCTATTATAATACAGACCAGGTATATTATAATACAGGTCAGGTCTTTTATAATACAGACCAGGTCAAATATAATATAGACCAGGTCTATTATAATACAGGCCAGGTATATTATAATACAGGCCAGGTCTAGTAGTATACTGGAAAGGTATATTATAATACAGGCCAGGTCTATTTCAATACAGGCCAGGTCTATTATAATACTGGTCCGGTCTACAGGGCAGGTCTAGTATAATACATGACAGGTCTAGTATAATACAGGTCAGGTCTATTATAATACAGACCAGGTCTATTATAATACAGGCCAGGTCTATTATAATACAGGCCAGGTCTAAAGGCCAGGTCTAGTATAATACTGGTCAGGTCTATTATGATATAGACCAGGTTTAATATAATACAGTCTAATATAATACAGTCAAGGTCAATTATTATACAGGCCATGTCTACAGGCCAGGTCTATTATAATACAGGCCAGTTTTACAGGCCAGGTCTATTATAATACAGGCCAGGTCTATTATTATACAGGACAGGTCTATTACAATACAGGCCAGGTATATTATAATACAGGCCAGGTCTACTATAATACAGGCCATGTCTATTTCAATACAGTCCAGGTCTATTATTATACTGGAAAGGTCTATTATAATACAGGCCAGGTATATTATAATACAGGCCAGGTCTACTATAATACAGGCCAGGTCTATTATAATACAAGCCATGTCTACAGGCCAGGTCAAGTATAATACAGGCCAGGTCTATTATAATACAGACCAGGTCAAATATAATACAGACCAGGACTATTATAATAAAGGCCAGGTCTATTATAATACAGGACAGGTTTATTATAATACAGGCCAGGTGTATTATAATACAGGCCAGGTTTACAGGCCATGTCTATTATAATACAGACCAGGTATATTATAATACAGATCAGATCTTTTATAATACAGGCCAGGTCTACTGTAATACAGTCCAGGTCTATTATAATACAGACCAGGTCTATTATAATACAGGCCAGGTTTACAGGCCAGGTCTATTATAATACAGACCAGGTATATTATAATACAGGGCAGGTCTTTTATAATACAGGCCAGGTCAATTATAATACAGGTCAGGTCTATTAATTTACTGGAAATGTCTATTATAATACAGGCCATGTCGATTTCAAAACAGGCCAGGTCTATTATTATACTGGAAAGGTCTATTATAATACAGGCCAGGTCTCTTTCAATACAGGCCAGGTCTATTATAATACTTGTCCGGTCTACATGGCAGGTCTAGTATAATACATGCCAGGTCTAGTATAATACCGGCCAGGTCTAGTATAATACAGGCCAGGTCTATTATAATACAGGCCAGGTCTATTATAATACTGGTCAGGTCTACAAGGCATGTCTAGTATAATACATGCCAGGTTTAGTATAATACAGGCCAGGTCTATTATAATACAGACCAGGATTATTATAATAAAGACAATATCTATTTTTATTCAGGCCTGGTCTATTATAATACAGGCCATGTCTATTATAATACAGGCCAGGTATATTATAATACAGGTCAGGTCTATTATAATACAGGCCAGGTCTATTATAATACAGGCCATGTCTACAGGCCAGGTCAAGTATAATACTGGCAAGGTCTATTATAATACAGGGCAGGTCTTTTATAATACAGGCCAGGTCAATTATAATACAGGTCAGGTCTATTAATTTACTGGAAATGTCTATTATAATACAGGTCATGTCGATTTCAAAACAGGCCAGGTCTATTATAATACTGGTCCGGTCTACAGGGCAGGTCTAGTATAATACATGACAGGTCTAGTATAATACAGGTCAGGTCTATTATAATACAGACCAGGTCTATTATAATACAGGCCAGGTCTATTATAATACAGGCCAGGTCTAAAGGCCAGGTCTAGTATAATACTGGTCAGGTCTATTATGATATAGACCAGGTTTAATATAATACAGTCTAATATAATACAGTCAAGGTCAATTATTATACAGGCCATGTCTACAGGCCAGGTCTATTATAATACAGGCCAGTTTTACAGGCCAGGTCTATTATAATACAGGCCAGGTCTATTATTATACAGGACAGGTCTATTACAATACAGGCCAGGTATATTATAATACAGGCCAGGTCTACTATAATACAGGCCATGTCTATTTCAATACAGTCCAGGTCTATTATTATACTGGAAAGGTCTATTATAATACAGGCCAGGTATATTATAATACAGGCCAGGTCTACTATAATACAGGCCAGGTCTATTATAATACAAGCCATGTCTACAGGCCAGGTCAAGTATAATACAGGCCAGGTCTATTATAATACAGACCAGGTCAAATATAATACAGACCAGGACTATTATAATAAAGGCCAGGTCTATTATAATACAGGACAGGTTTATTATAATACAGGCCAGGTGTATTATAATACAGGCCAGGTTTACAGGCCATGTCTATTATAATACAGACCAGGTATATTATAATACAGATCAGATCTTTTATAATACAGGCCAGGTCTACTGTAATACAGTCCAGGTCTATTATAATACAGACCAGGTCTATTATAATACAGGCCAGGTTTACAGGCCAGGTCTATTATAATACAGACCAGGTATATTATAATACAGGGCAGGTCTTTTATAATACAGGCCAGGTCAATTATAATACAGGTCAGGTCTATTAATTTACTGGAAATGTCTATTATAATACAGGCCATGTCGATTTCAAAACAGGCCAGGTCTATTATTATACTGGAAAGGTCTATTATAATACAGGCCAGGTCTCTTTCAATACAGGCCAGGTCTATTATAATACTTGTCCGGTCTACATGGCAGGTCTAGTATAATACATGCCAGGTCTAGTATAATACCGGCCAGGTCTAGTATAATACAGGCCAGGTCTATTATAATACAGGCCAGGTCTATTATAATACTGGTCAGGTCTACAAGGCATGTCTAGTATAATACATGCCAGGTTTAGTATAATACAGGCCAGGTCTATTATAATACAGACCAGGATTATTATAATAAAGACAATATCTATTTTTATTCAGGCCTGGTCTATTATAATACAGGCCATGTCTATTATAATACAGGCCAGGTATATTATAATACAGGTCAGGTCTATTATAATACAGGCCAGGTCTATTATAATACAGGCCATGTCTACAGGCCAGGTCAAGTATAATACTGGCAAGGTCTATTATAATACAGACCAGGGGTCTATTATAATACAGGCCAGGTCTATTATAATACAGTCCAGGTCTATTATAATACAGACCAGGTCTATTATAATACAGGCCAGGTCTATTATAATACAGGCAATGTCTACAGGCCAGGTCAAGTATAATGCAGGCCAGGTCTATTATAATACAGACCAGGTCAAATATAATACAGACCAGGTCAAATATAATACAGGCCAGGTCTATTATAATACAGGCCAGGTTTATTATAATACAGGCCAGGTCTATTATAATACAGGCCAAGTTTACAGGCCAGTTCTATTATAATACAGACCAAGTATATTATAATACAGGTCAGGTATTTTATAAAACAGGCCAGGTCTATTATAATACAGGTCAGGTCTATTATTATACTGGAAATGTCTATTATAATACAGGCCATGTCTTTTTCAATACAGGCCAGGTCTATTAGTATACTGGAAAGGTCTATTATAATACAGGCCAGGTCTATTTCAATACAGGCCAGGTCTATTATAATACTGGTCCGGTCTACAGGCCAGGTCTAGTATAATACAGGCCAGGTCTATTATAATACAGACCAGGTATATTATAATACAGCTCAGGTCTTTTATAATACAGGTCAGGTCTTTTATAATACAGGCCAGGTCAATTATAATACAGGTCAGGTCTATTATTACACTGGAAATGTCTATTATAATACAGGCCATGTCTATTTCAATACAGTCCAGGTCTATTAGTATACTGGAAAGGTCTATTATAATACAGGCCAGGTCTATTTCAATACAGGCCAGGTCTATTATAATACTGGTCCGGTCTACAGGCCAGGTCTAGTATAATACAGGCCAGGTCTATTATAATACAGACCAGGTATATTATAATACAGGCCAGGTCTATTATAATACAGACAAGGTCTATTATAATATAATTCAGGTCTACATGCCAGGTCATGTATAATACAGACCAGGTCTATTATAATACAGTCCAGGTCTATTATAATACAGACCAGGTCTATTATAATACAGGCCAGGTCTATTATAATACAGGCAATGTCTACAGGCCAGGTCAAGTATAATGCAGGCCAGGTCTATTATAATACAGACCAGGTCAAATATATGACAGACCAGGACTATTATAATACAGATCAGGTCTATTATAATACAGGCCAGGTTTATTATAATACAGGTCAGGTCTATTATTATACTGGAAATGTCTCTTTTAATACAGGCCAGGTCTATTATAATACATGCCAGGTCTAGTATAATACCGGCCATGTCTAGTATAATACAGGCCAGGTCTATTATAATACAGGCCAGGTCTATTATAATACTGGTCAGGTCTACAGGGCAGGTCTAGTATAATACATGCCAGGTCTAGTATAATACAGGCCAGGTCTATTATAATACAGACCAGGGGTCTATTATAATACAGGCCAGGTCTATTATAATACAGACCAGGTCTATTATAATACAGTCCAGGTCTATTATAATACAGACCAGGTCTATTATAATACAGACCAGGGGTCTATTATAATACAGGCCAGGTCTATTATAATACAGACCAGGTCTATTATAATACAGTCCAAGTCTATTATAATACAGACCAGGTCTATTATAATACAGGTCAGGTCTACAGGTCAGGTCTATTATTATACAGGCCAGGTCTATTATAATACAGGCCAGGTCTATTATAATACAGGCCAGGTCTACTATAATACAGCCCAGATCTATTATAATACATGCCTAGTCTATTATAACACAGGCCTGGTCTATTCCAATACAGGTCAGGTCTATTATAATACAGATCTGGTCTATTATAATACAGGCCAGGTCTACTGTAATACAGTCCAGGTCTATTATAATACAGGCCAGGTCTATTATAATACAGTCCATTTCTACAGGCCAGGTCAAGTATAATACAGGCCAGGTCTATTATAATACAGACCAGATCAAATATAATACAGACCAGGTTTATTATAATACAGGCCAGGTCTATTATAATACAGGCCAGGTCTATTATAATACAGGCAATGTCTACAGGCCAGGTCAAGTATAATGCAGGCCAGGTCTATTATAATACAGACCAGGTCAAATATATGACAGACCAGGACTATTATAATACAGATCAGGTCTATTATAATACAGGCCAGGTTTATTATAATACAGGTCAGGTCTATTATTATACTGGAAATGTCTCTTTTAATACAGGCCAGGTCTATTATAATACATGCCAGGTCTAGTATAATACCGGCCAGGTCTAGTATAATACAGGCCAGGTCTATTATAATACAGGCCAGGTCTATTATAATACTGGTCAGGTCTACAGGGCAGGTCTAGTATAATACATGCCAGGTCTAGTATAATACAGGCCAGGTCTATTATAATACAGACCAGGGGTCTATTATAATACAGGCCAGGTCTATTATAATACAGACCAGGTCTATTATAATACAGTCCAGGTCTATTATAATACAGACCAGGTCTATTATAATACAGACCAGGGGTCTATTATAATACAGGCCAGGTCTATTATAATACAGACCAGGTCTATTATAATACAGTCCAAGTCTATTATAATACAGACCAGGTCTATTATAATACAGGTCAGGTCTACAGGTCAGGTCTATTATTATACAGGCCAGGTCTATTATAATACAGGCCAGGTCTATTATAATACAGGCCAGGTCTACCATAATACAGCCCAGATCTATTATAATACATGCCTAGTCTATTATAACACAGGCCTGGTCTATTCCAATACAGGTCAGGTCTATTATAATACAGATCTGGTCTATTATAATACAGGCCAGGTCTACTGTAATACAGTCCAGGTCTATTATAATACAGGCCAGGTCTATTATAATACAGTCCATTTCTACAGGCCAGGTCAAGTATAATACAGGCCAGGTCTATTATAATACAGACCAGATCAAATATAATACAGACCAGGTTTATTATAATACAGGCCAGGTCTATTATAATACAGGCCAGGTCAATTATAATACAGGTCAGGTCTATTATTATCCTGGAAAGGTCTATTATAATACATGCCGGGTCTATTTCAATACAGGCCAGGTCTATTATAATACTGGTCCGGTCTACAGGGCAGGTCTAGTATAATACATGACAGGTCTAGTATAATACAGGCCAGGTCTATTATAATACAGACCAGGTCTATTATAATACAGGCCAGGTCTATTATAATACAGGCCAGGTCTAAAGGCCAGGTCTAGTATAATACTGGTCAGGTCTATTATAATACAGACCAGGTCTATTATAATACAGGTCAGGTCTATTATAATATAGGCCAGGTCTATTATAATACAGGCCAGGTCTATTTTAATACAGGCCAGGTCTATTATAATACAGGTCAGGTCTACAGGTCAGGTCTATTATTATACAGGCCAGGTCTATTATAATACAGGCCAGGTCTATTATAATACAGGCCAGGTCTACTATAATACAGCCCAGATCTATTATAATACATGCCTAGTCTATTATAACACAGGCCTGGTCTATTCCAATACAGGTCAGGTCTATTATAATACAGATCTGGTCTATTATAATACAGGCCAGGTCTACTGTAATACAGTCCAGGTCTATTATAATACAGGCCAGGTCTATTATAATACAGGCCATGTCTACAGGCCAGGTCAAGTATAATACAGGCCAGGTCTATTATAATACAGACCAGATCAAATATAATACAGACCAGGTTTATTATAATACAGGCCAGGTCTATTATAATACAGGCCAGGTCAATTATAATACAGGTCAGGTCTATTATTATCCTGGAAAGGTCTATTATAATACATGCCGGGTCTATTTCAATACAGGCCAGGTCTATTATAATACTGGTCCGGTCTACAGGGCAGGTCTAGTATAATACATGACAGGTCTAGTATAATACAGGCCAGGTCTATTATAATACAGACCAGGTCTATTATAATACAGGCCAGGTCTATTATAATACAGGCCAGGTCTAAAGGCCAGGTCTAGTATAATACTGGTCAGGTCTATTATAATACAGACCAGGTCTATTATAATACAGACCAGGGGTCTATTATAATACAGGCCAGGTCTATTATAATACAGACCAGGTCTATTATAATACAGTCCAAGTCTATTATAATACAGACCAGGTCTATTATAATACAGGTCAGGTCTACAGGTCAGGTCTATTATTATACAGGCCAGGTCTATTATAATACAGGCCAGGTCTATTATAATACAGGCCAGGTCTACCATAATACAGCCCAGATCTATTATAATACATGCCTAGTCTATTATAACACAGGCCTGGTCTATTCCAATACAGGTCAGGTCTATTATAATACAGATCTGGTCTATTATAATACAGGCCAGGTCTACTGTAATACAGTCCAGGTCTATTATAATACAGGCCAGGTCTATTATAATACAGTCCATTTCTACAGGCCAGGTCAAGTATAATACAGGCCAGGTCTATTATAATACAGACCAGATCAAATATAATACAGACCAGGTTTATTATAATACAGGCCAGGTCTATTATAATACAGGCCAGGTCAATTATAATACAGGTCAGGTCTATTATTATCCTGGAAAGGTCTATTATAATACATGCCGGGTCTATTTCAATACAGGCCAGGTCTATTATAATACTGGTCCGGTCTACAGGGCAGGTCTAGTATAATACATGACAGGTCTAGTATAATACAGGCCAGGTCTATTATAATACAGACCAGGTCTATTATAATACAGGCCAGGTCTATTATAATACAGGCCAGGTCTAAAGGCCAGGTCTAGTATAATACTGGTCAGGTCTATTATAATACAGACCAGGTCTATTATAATACAGGTCAGGTCTATTATAATATAGGCCAGGTCTATTATAATACAGGCCAGGTCTATTTTAATACAGGCCAGGTCTATTATAATACAGGTCAGGTCTACAGGTCAGGTCTATTATTATACAGGCCAGGTCTATTATAATACAGGCCAGGTCTATTATAATACAGGCCAGGTCTACTATAATACAGCCCAGATCTATTATAATACATGCCTAGTCTATTATAACACAGGCCTGGTCTATTCCAATACAGGTCAGGTCTATTATAATACAGATCTGGTCTATTATAATACAGGCCAGGTCTACTGTAATACAGTCCAGGTCTATTATAATACAGGCCAGGTCTATTATAATACAGGCCATGTCTACAGGCCAGGTCAAGTATAATACAGGCCAGGTCTATTATAATACAGACCAGATCAAATATAATACAGACCAGGTTTATTATAATACAGGCCAGGTCTATTATAATACAGGCCAGGTCAATTATAATACAGGTCAGGTCTATTATTATCCTGGAACGGTCTATTATAATACATGCCGGGTCTATTTCAATACAGGCCAGGTCTATTATAATACTGGTCCGGTCTACAGGGCAGGTCTAGTATAATACATGACAGGTCTAGTATAATACAGGCCAGGTCTATTATAATACAGACCAGGTCTATTATAATACAGGCCAGGTCTATTATAATACAGGCCAGGTCTAAAGGCCAGGTCTAGTATAATACTGGTCAGGTCTATTATAATATAGACCAGGTTTAATATAATACAGTCAAGGTCAATTATTATACAGGCCATGTCTACAGGCCAGGTCTTTTATAATACAGGCCAGTTTTACAGGCCAGGTCTATTATAATACAGGCCAGGTCTATTATAATACAGACAAGGTATATTATAATACAGCTCAGGTATTTTATAACACAGGCCAGGTCAATTATAATACAGGGCAGGTCTATTATTATACTGGAAATGTCTATTACAATACAGGCCATGTCTATTTCAATACAGTCCAGGTCTATTATTATACTGGAAAGGTCTATTATAATACAGGCCAGGTATATTATAATACAGGCCAGGTCTACTATAATACAGGCCAGGTATATTATAATACAGGCCATGTCTACAGGCCAGGTCAAGTATAATACAGGCCAGGTCTATTATAATACAGACCAGGTCAAATATAATACAGACCAGGACTATTATAATAAAGGCCAGGTCTATTATAATACAGGACAGGTTTATTATAATACAGGCCAGGTGTATTATAATACAGGCCAGGTTTACAGGCCAGGTCTATTATTATACAGACCAGGTATATTATAATACAGATCAGATCTTTTATAATACAGGCCAGGTCTACTGTAATACAGTCCAGGTCTATTATAATACAGACCAGGTCTATTATAATACAGGCCAGGTTTACAGGCCAGGTCTATTATAATACAGACCAGGTATATTATAATACAGGGCAGGTCTTTTATAATACAGGCCAGGTCAATTATAATACAGGTCAGGTCTATTAATTTACTGGAAATGTCTATTATAATACAGGTCATGTCGATTTCAAAACAGGCCAGGTCTATTATTATACTGGAAAGGTCTATTATAATACAGGCCAGGTCTCTTTCAATACAGGCCAGGTCTATTATAATACTGGTCCGGTCTACAGGGCAGGTCTAGTATAATACATGCCAGGTCTAGTATAATACCGGCCAGGTCTAGTATAATACAGGGCAGGTCTAGTATAATACATGCCAGGTCTATTATAATACTGGTCAGGTCTACAGGGCAGGTCTAGTATAATACATGCCAGGTCTAGTATAATACAGGCCAGGTCTATTATAATACAGACCAGGTTTATTATAATAAAGACATTATCTATTTTTATTCAGGCCTGGTCTATTATAATATAGGCCAGGTCTATTATAAAACAGACCAGTTCTATTATAATACAGGCCATGTCTATTATAATACAGGCCAGGTATATTATAATACAGGTCAGGTCTATTATAATACAGACCAGGTCTATTATAATACAGGCCATGTCTATTATAATACAGGTCAGGTATATTATAATACAGGTCAGGTCTATTATAATACAGACCACGTCTATTATAATACTGGCCAGGTCTATTATAATACAGACCAGGGGTCTATTATAATACAGGCCAGGTCTATTATAATACAGGCCAGGTCTATTAAAATACAGTCCAGGTCTATTATAATACAGACCAGGTCTTTTATAATACAGGCCAGGTCTATTATAATACAGGCCAGGTCTAAAGGCCAGGTCTAGTATAATACTGGTCAGGTCTATTATAATATAGACCAGGTTTAATATAATACAGTCAAGGTCAATTATTATACAGGCCATGTCTACAGGCCGGGTCTTTTATAATACAGGCCAGTTTTACAGGCCAGGTCTATTATAATACAGGCCAGGTCTATTATAATACAGACAAGGTATATTATAATACAGCTCAGGTATTTTATAACACAGGCCAGGTCAATTATAATACAGGGTAGGTCTATTATTATACTGGAAATGTCTATTACAATACAGGCCATGTCTATTTCAATACAGTCCAGGTCTATTATTATACTGGAAAGGTCTATTATAATACAGGCCAGGTATATTATAATACAGGCCAGGTCTACTATAATACAGGCCAGGTATATTATAATACAGGCCATGTCTACAGGCCAGGTCAAGTATAATACAGGCCAGGTCTATTATAATACAGACCAGGTCAAATATAATACAGACCAGGACTATTATAATAAAGGCCAGGTCTATTATAATACAGGACAGGTTTATTATAATACAGGCCAGGTGTATTATAATACAGGCCAGGTTTACAGGCCAGGTCTATTATTATACAGACCAGGTATATTATAATACAGATCAGATCTTTTATAATACAGGCCAGGTCTACTGTAATACAGTCCAGGTCTATTATAATACAGACCAGGTCTATTATAATACAGGCCAGGTTTACAGGCCAGGTCTATTATAATACAGACCAGGTATATTATAATACAGGGCAGGTCTTTTATAATACAGGCCAGGTCAATTATAATACAGGTCAGGTCTATTAATTTACTGGAAATGTCTATTATAATACAGGTCATGTCGATTTCAAAACAGGCCAGGTCTATTATTATACTGGAAAGGTCTATTATAATACAGGCCAGGTCTCATTCAATACAGGCCAGGTCTATTATAATACTGGTCCGGTCTACAGGGCAGGTCTAGTATAATACATGCCAGGTCTAGTATAATACCGGCCAGGTCTAGTATAATACAGGGCAGGTCTAGTATAATACATGCCAGGTCTATTATAATACTGGTCAGGTCTACAGGGCAGGTCTAGTACAATACATGGCAGGTCTAGTATAATACAGGCCATGTCTATTATAATACAGGCCAGGTATATTATAATACAGGTCAGGTCTATTATAATACAGACCAGGTCTATTATAATACAGGCCATGTCTATTATAATACAGGTCAGGTATATTATAATACAGGTCAGGTCTATTATAATACAGACCAGGTCTATTATAATACTGGCCAGGTCTATTATAATACAGACCAGGGGTCTATTATAATACAGGCCAGGTCTATTATAATACAGGCCAGGTCTATTAAAATACAGTCCAGGTCTATTATAATACAGACCAGGTCTTTTATAATACAGGTCAGGTCTATTATAATACAGGCAATGTATACAGGCCAGGTCAAGTATAATGCAGGCCAGGTCTATTATAATACAGACCAGGTCAAATATAATACAGACCAGGACTATTATAATACAGGCCAGGTCTATTATAATACAGGCAAGGTTTATTATTATACAGGCCAGGTCTATTATAATACAGGCCAGGTTTACAGGCCAGGTCTATTATAATACAGACCAGGTATATTATAATACAGGTCATGTCTTTTAAAAAACAGGCCAGGTCAATTATAATACAGGTCAGGTCTATTATTATACTGGAAATGTCTATTATAATACAGGCCATGTCTATTTCAATACAGGCCAGGTCTAGTAGTATACTGGAAAGGTATATTATAATACAGGCCAGGTCTATTTCAATACAGGCCAGGTCTATTATAATACTGGTCCGGTCTACAGGCCAGGTCTAGTATAATACAGGCCAGATCCATTATAATACAGACCAGGTATATTATAATACAGGCCAGGTCTGTTTTAATACTGGTCAGGTCTACAGGGCAGGTCTAGTATAATACATGCCAGGTCTAGTATAATACAGGCCAGGTCTATTATAATACAGACCAGGTCTATTATAATAAAGACAAGATCTATTTTTATTCAGGCCTGGTCTATTATAATATAGGCCAGGTCTATTATAATACAGACCAGGTCTATTATAATACAGGCCAGGTCTATTATAATACAGACCAGGTCAAATATAATACAGACCAGGTCTATTATAATACAGGCCAGGTCTATTATAATACAGGACAGGTTTATTATAATACAGGCCAGGTCTATTTTAATACAGGCCAGGTCTGTTATAATACAGGTCAGGTCTACAGGTCAGGTCTATTATTATACAGGCCAGGTATATTATAATACACCCCAGGTCAGTTATAATACAGCCCAGGTCTATTATAATACAGACCAGATTTATTATAATACATGCCTAGTCTATTATAACACAGGCCTGGTCTATTATATTAATGGTCAGGTCTATTATAATACAGAACAGATCTGTTATAATACAGGCCAGGTCTATTGTAATACAGAACAGGTCTATTAAAATACAGGCCAGGTCTACAGGCCAGGTCTGGTATAATACAGGCCAGGTCTATTATAATACAGGCCAGGCCTACAGGCCAGGTCTAGTATAATACAGGCAGGGTCTATTATAATACAGACCAGGTCAAATATAATATAGACCAGGTCTATTATAATAAAGTTCAGGTCTACATGCCAGGTCATGTATAATACAGGCCAGGTCTATTACTATACAGACCAGGTCTATTATAATACAGGCCAGGTCTATTATAATACAGGCAAGGTATATTATAGTACAGGCCAGGTATATTATAATACAGGCCAGCTCTATTATAATACAGACCAGGTATATTATAATACAGGTCAGGTCTATTATATAACAAGCCAGGTCTATTATAATACAGGCCAGGTTTGCAGGCCAGGTATATTATAATAAAGACCAGGTCTATTTTTCTTCAGGCCTGGTCTATTATAACATAGGCCAGGTCTATTATAATATAGGCCAGGTCTGTTATAATACAGACCAGGTCTACTATAATACAGGCCAGGTCTATTTTAATACAGGCCAGGTCTATTATAATGTAGTCCAGGTTTACAGGCCAGGTCTAGTATAATACAGGCCAGGTCTATTTTAATACAGGCCAGGTCTATTATAATGTAGTCCAGGTTTACAGGCCAGGTCTAGTATAATACAGGCCAGGTCTATTATAATACAGACCAGTTCTATTATAATACAGATCAGGTCTATTATAATACAGACCAGGTCTATTATAATAAAGACAATATCTATTTTTATTCAGGCCTGGTCTATTATAATACAGACCAGGTCTATTATAATACAGACCAGATCTATTATAATACAGGCCAGGTCTATTATAATACTGGCCAGGTCCATTATAATACAGACCAGGTCAAGTATAATGCAGGTAAGCTTACCTTATGTCAATATTACACAGGTAAGCTAACCTTATGTCAATATTACACAGGTAAGCTAACCTTATGTCAATAGTACACAGGTAAGCTTACCTTATGTCAATATTACACAGGTAAGCTAACCTTATGTCAATAGTACACAGGTAAGCTAACCTTATGTCAATATTACACAGGTAAGCTAACCTTATGTCAATAGTACACAGGTAAGCTAAC
Source organism: Salvelinus alpinus (assembly GCF_045679555.1). Taxonomy (NCBI): domain Eukaryota; kingdom Metazoa; phylum Chordata; class Actinopteri; order Salmoniformes; family Salmonidae; genus Salvelinus; species Salvelinus alpinus. Next base: position 45,910,137 of record NC_092110.1, on the reverse strand, counting down.
CTTATGTCAATAGTACACAGGTAAGCTAACCTTATGTCAATAGTACACAGGTAAGCTAACCTTATGTCAATAGTACACAGGTAAGCTAACCTTATGTCAATAGTACACAGGTAAGCTAACCTTATGTCAATTTTACACAGGTAAGCTAACCTTATGTCAATAGTACACAGGTAAGCTAACCTTATGTCAATAGTACACAGGTAAGCTAACCTTATGTCAATATTACACAGGTAAGCTAACCTTATGTCAATAGTACACAGGTAAGCTAACCTTATGTCAATAGTACACAGGTAAGCTAACCTTATGTCAATAGTACACAGGTAAGCTAACCTTATGTCAATATTACACAGGTAAGCTAACCTTATGTCAATAGTACACAGGTAAGCTAACCTTATGTCAATAGTACACAGGTAAGCTAACCTTATGTCAATAGTACACAGGTAAGCTAACCTTATGTCAATAGTACACAGGTAAGCTAACCTTATGTCAATATTACACAGGTAAGCTAACCTTATGTCAATAGTACACAGGTAAGCTAACCTTATGTCAATAGTACACAGGTAAGCTAACCTTATGTCAATAGTACACAGGTAAGCTAACCTTATGTCAATAGTACACAGGTAAGCTAACCTTATGTCAATAGTACACAGGTAAGCTAACCTTATGTCAATAGTACACAGGTAAGCTAACCTTATGTCAATAGTACACAGGTAAGCTAACCTTATGTCTATATTACACAGGTAAGCTAACCTTATGTCAATATTACACAGGTAAGCTAACCTTATGTCAATATTACACAGGTAAGCTAACTGTTACAGAAATCAGGAATGCAGATAAGCTTTATCTGAGCTACTGTGTCCAACACATCACCACCTGCTGACCAACAAATGATGTTATTCTGATGTTTTGCTAAAATACAGGTTGAAGGAAATAAAGGCAGGCATGAACCACATGTATACGAGACAAAACAGCTCAGTCAAGTCTTGCAAAGCTTGCTTTCATTTAATAATAAAAAAAAGCTTGAAAAGGTAGTGTAATGGGATAATGTCTTACTGTGGTGTGTGAAGAATCCAATACATTACCTTGTATGTGGTACAAATCACATTACTGTGGAAGCACCTCCTCTAAGAGCATGAATCAGGCTGTTTGAGAACGTTTGAATCCTAAACAACCTGCCTTCACAGTCTGAAGTACAATACCAACATAACTACTGTAGTAGGTCAAAGCTGTGTGCTGTAAAACCTTGGTAGAGCATGGGTGGAATGGGCATTGTGGTGCTGTAAAACCTTGGTAGAGCATGGGTGGAATGGGCATTGTGGTGCTGTAAAACATTGGTAGAGCATGGGTGGAGTAGGCATTGTGGTGCTGGAAAACCTTGGTAGAGCATGGGTGGAGGAGGCATTGTGGTGCTGTAAAACCTTGGTAGAGCATGGGTGGAGTAGGCATTGTGGTGCTGTAAAACCTTGGTAGAGCATGGGTGGAGGAGGCATTGTGGTGCTGTAAAACCTTGGTAGAGCATGGGTGGAGTAGGCATTGTGGTGCTGTAAAACCTTGGTAGAGCATGGGTGGAGTAGGCATTATGGTGCTGTAAAACCTTGGTGGAGCATGGGTGGAGGAGGCATTGTGGTGCTGGAAAACCTTGGTAGAGCATGGGTGGAGTAGGCATTGTGGTGCTGTAAAACCTTGGTAGAGCATGGGTGGAGGAGGCATTGTGGTGCTGTAAAACCTTGGTAGAGCATGGGTGGAGTAGGCATTGTGGTGCTGTAAAACCTTGGTAGAGCATGGGTGGAGTAGGCATTGTGGTGCTGTAAAACCTTGGTAGAGCATGGGTGGAGGAGGCATTGTGGTGCTGTAAAACCTTGGTAGAGCATGGGTGGAGTAGGCATTGTGGTGCTGTAAAACCTTGGTGGAGTAAGCATTGTGGTGCTGGAAAACCTTGGTGGAGTAGGCATTGTGGTGCTGTAAAACCTTGGTAGAGCATGGGTGGAGTAGGCATTGTGGTGCTGTAAAACCTTGGTAGAGCATGGGTGTAGTAGGCATTGTGATGCTGGAAAACCTTGGTAGAGCATGGGTGGAGTAGGCATTGTGGTGCTGTAAAACCTTGGTAGAGCATGGGTGGAGTAGGCATTGTGGTGCTGTAAAACCTTGGTAGAGCATGGGTGGGGTAGGCATTGTGGTGCTGTAAAACCTTGGTAGAGCATGGATGGAGTAGGCATTGTGGTGCTGTAAAACCTTGGTAGAGCATGGGTGGAGTAGGCATTGTGGTGCTGTAAAACCTTGGTAGAGCATGGGTGGAGGAGGCATTGTGGTGCTGTAAAACCTTGGTAGAGCATGGGTGGAGTAGGCATTGTGGTGCTGTAAAACCTTGGTGGAGTAGGCATTGTGGTGCTGGAAAACCTTGGTGGAGTAGGCATTGTGGTGCTGTAAAACCTTGGTAGAGCATGGGTGGAGTAGGCATTGTGGTGCTGTAAAACCTTGGTAGAGCATGGGTGTAGTAGGCATTGTGGTGCTGGAAAACCTTGGTAGAGCATGGGTGGAGTAGGCATTGTGGTGCTGTAAAACCTTGGTAGAGCATGGGTGGAGTAGGCATTGTGGTGCTGTAAAACCTTGGTAGAGCATGGGTGGGGTAGGCATTGTGGTGCTGTAAAACCTTGGTGGAGTAGGCATTGTGGTGCTGGAAAACCTTGGTGGAGTAGGCATTGTGGTGCTGTAAAACCTTGGTAGAGCATGGGTGGAGTAGGCATTGTGGTGCTGTAAAACCTTGGTAGAGCATGGGTGTAGTAGGCATTGTGGTGCTGGAAAACCTTGGTAGAGCATGGGTGGAGTAGGCATTGTGGTGCTGTAAAACCTTGGTAGAGCATGGGTGGAGTAGGCATTGTGGTGCTGTAAAACCTTGGTAGAGCATGGGTGGGGTAGGCATTGTGGTGCTGTAAAACCTTGGTAGAGCATGGGTGGAGTAGGCATTGTGGTGCTGTAAAACCTTGGTAGAGCATGGGTGGAGTAGGCATTGTGGTGCTGTAAAACCTTGGTAGAGCATGGTTGGGGTAGGCATTGTGGTGCTGTAAAACCTTGGTAGAGCATGGGTGGAGTAGGCATTGTGGTGCTGTAAAACCTTGGTAGAGCATGGGTGGAGTAGGCATTGTGGTGCTGTAAAACCTTGGTAGAGCATGGGTGGGGTAGGCATTGTGGTGCTGTAAAACCTTGGTAGAGCATGGGTGGAGTAGGCATTGTGGTGCTGTAAAACCTTGGTAGAGCATGGGTGGAGTAGGCATTGTGGTGCTGTAAAACCTTGGTAGAGCATGGGTGGGGTAGGCATTGTGGTGCTGTAAAACCTTGGTAGAGCATGGGTGGAGTAGGCATTGTGGTGCTGTAAAACCTTGGTAGAGCATGGGTGGAGTAGGCATTGTGGTGCTGTAAAACCTTGGTAGAGCATGGGTGGAGTAGGCATTGTGGTGCTGTAAAACCTTGGTAGAGCATGGGTGGAGGAGGCATTGTGGTGCTGTAAAACCTTGGTAGAGCATGGGTGGAGTAGGCATTGTGGTGCTGTAAAACCTTGGTGGAGTAGGCATTGTGGTGCTGGAAAACCTTGGTGGAGTAGGCATTGTGGTGCTGTAAAACCTTGGTAGAGCATGGGTGGAGTAGGCATTGTGGTGCTGTAAAACCTTGGTAGAGCATGGGTGTAGTAGGCATTGTGGTGCTGGAAAACCTTGGTAGAGCATGGGTGGAGTAGGCATTGTGGTGCTGTAAAACCTTGGTAGAGCATGGGTGGAGTAGGCATTGTGGTGCTGTAAAACCTTGGTAGAGCATGGGTGGGGTAGGCATTGTGGTGCTGTAAAACCTTGGTGGAGTAGGCATTGTGGTGCTGGAAAACCTTGGTGGAGTAGGCATTGTGGTGCTGTAAAACCTTGGTAGAGCATGGGTGGAGTAGGCATTGTGGTGCTGTAAAACCTTGGTAGAGCATGGGTGTAGTAGGCATTGTGGTGCTGGAAAACCTTGGTAGAGCATGGGTGGAGTAGGCATTGTGGTGCTGTAAAACCTTGGTAGAGCATGGGTGGAGTAGGCATTGTGGTGCTGTAAAACCTTGGTAGAGCATGGGTGGGGTAGGCATTGTGGTGCTGTAAAACCTTGGTAGAGCATGGGTGGAGTAGGCATTGTGGTGCTGTAAAACCTTGGTAGAGCATGGGTGGAGTAGGCATTGTGGTGCTGTAAAACCTTGGTAGAGCATGGGTGGGGTAGGCATTGTGGTGCTGTAAAACCTTGGTAGAGCATGGGTGGAGTAGGCATTGTGGTGCTGTAAAACCTTGGTAGAGCATGGGTGGAGTAGGCATTGTGGTGCTGTAAAACCTTGGTAGAGCATGGGTGGGGTAGGCATTGTGGTGCTGTAAAACCTTGGTAGAGCATGGGTGGAGTAGGCATTGTGGTGCTGTAAAACCTTGGTAGAGCATGGGTGGAGTAGGCATTGTGGTGCTGTAAAACCTTGGTAGAGCATGGGTGGGGTAGGCATTGTGGTGCTGTAAAACCTTGGTAGAGCATGGGTGGAGTAGGCATTGTGGTGCTGTAAAACCTTGGTAGAGCATGGGTGGAGTAGGCATTGTGGTGCTGTAAAACCTTGGTAGAGCATGGGTGGAGTAGGCATTGTGGTGCTGTAAAACCTTGGTAGAGCATGGGTGGAGGAGGCATTGTGGTGCTGTAAAACCTTGGTAGAGCATGGGTGGAGTAGGCATTGTGGTGCTGTAAAACCTTGGTGGAGTAGGCATTGTGGTGCTGGAAAACCTTGGTGGAGTAGGCATTGTGGTGCTGTAAAACCTTGGTAGAGCATGGGTGGAGTAGGCATTGTGGTGCTGTAAAACCTTGGTAGAGCATGGGTGTAGTAGGCATTGTGGTGCTGGAAAACCTTGGTAGAGCATGGGTGGAGTAGGCATTGTGGTGCTGTAAAACCTTGGTAGAGCATGGGTGGAGTAGGCATTGTGGTGCTGTAAAACCTTGGTAGAGCATGGGTGGGGTAGGCATTGTGGTGCTGTAAAACCTTGGTGGAGTAGGCATTGTGGTGCTGGAAAACCTTGGTGGAGTAGGCATTGTGGTGCTGTAAAACCTTGGTAGAGCATGGGTGGAGTAGGCATTGTGGTGCTGTAAAACCTTGGTAGAGCATGGGTGTAGTAGGCATTGTGGTGCTGGCAAACCTTGGTAGAGCATGGGTGGAGTAGGCATTGTGGTGCTGTAAAACCTTGGTAGAGCATGGGTGGAGTAGGCATTGTGGTGCTGTAAAACCTTGGTAGAGCATGGGTGGGGTAGGCATTGTGGTGCTGTAAAACCTTGGTAGAGCATGGGTGGAGTAGGCATTGTGGTGCTGTAAAACCTTGGTAGAGCATGGGTGGAGTAGGCATTGTGGTGCTGTAAAACCTTGGTAGAGCATGGGTGGGGTAGGCATTGTGGTGCTGTAAAACCTTGGTAGAGCATGGGTGGAGTAGGCATTGTGGTGCTGTAAAACCTTGGTAGAGCATGGGTGGAGTAGGCATTGTGGTGCTGTAAAACCTTGGTAGAGCATGGGTGGGGTAGGCATTGTGGTGCTGTAAAACCTTGGTAGAGCATGGGTGGAGTAGGCATTGTGGTGCTGTAAAACCTTGGTAGAGCATGGGTGGAGTAGGCATTGTGGTGCTGTAAAACCTTGGTAGAGCATGGGTGGGGTAGGCATTGTGGTGCTGTAAAACCTTGGTAGAGCATGGGTGTAGTAGGCATTGTGGTGCTGGAAAACCTTGGTAGAGCATGGGTGGAGTAGGCATTGTGGTGCTGTAAAACCTTGGTAGAGCATGGGTGGAGTAGGCATTGTGGTGCTGTAAAACCTTGGTAGAGCATGGGTGGGGTAGGCATTGTGGTGCTGTAAAACCTTGGTGGAGTAGGCATTGTGGTGCTGGAAAACCTTGGTGGAGTAGGCATTGTGGTGCTGTAAAACCTTGGTAGAGCATGGGTGGAGTAGGCATTGTGGTGCTGTAAAACCTTGGTAGAGCATGGGTGTAGTAGGCATTGTGGTGCTGGAAAACCTTGGTAGAGCATGGGTGGAGTAGGCATTGTGGTGCTGTAAAACCTTGGTAGAGCATGGGTGGAGTAGGCATTGTGGTGCTGTAAAACCTTGGTAGAGCATGGGTGGGGTAGGCATTGTGGTGCTGTAAAACCTTGGTAGAGCATGGGTGGAGTAGGCATTGTGGTGCTGTAAAACCTTGGTAGAGCATGGGTGGAGTAGGCATTGTGGTGCTGTAAAACCTTGGTAGAGCATGGGTGGGGTAGGCATTGTGGTGCTGTAAAACCTTGGTAGAGCATGGGTGGAGTAGGCATTGTGGTGCTGTAAAACCTTGGTAGAGCATGGGTGGAGTAGGCATTGTGGTGCTGTAAAACCTTGGTAGAGCATGGGTGGGGTAGGCATTGTGGTGCTGTAAAACCTTGGTAGAGCATGGGTGGAGTAGGCATTGTGGTGCTGTAAAACCTTGGTAGAGCATGGGTGGAGTAGGCATTGTGGTGCTGTAAAACCTTGGTAGAGCATGGGTGGGGTAGGCATTGTGGTGCTGTAAAACCTTGGTAGAGCATGGGTGGAGTAGGCATTGTGGTGCTGTAAAACCTTGGTAGAGCATGGGTGGAGTAGGCATTGTGGTGCTGTAAAACCTTGGTAGAGCATGGGTGGAGTAGGCATTGTGGTGCTGTAAAACCTTGGTAGAGCATGGGTGGAGGAGGCATTGTGGTGCTGTAAAACCTTGGTAGAGCATGGGTGGAGTAGGCATTGTGGTGCTGTAAAACCTTGGTGGAGTAGGCATTGTGGTGCTGGAAAACCTTGGTGGAGTAGGCATTGTGGTGCTGTAAAACCTTGGTAGAGCATGGGTGGAGTAGGCATTGTGGTGCTGTAAAACCTTGGTAGAGCATGGGTGTAGTAGGCATTGTGGTGCTGGAAAACCTTGGTAGAGCATGGGTGGAGTAGGCATTGTGGTGCTGTAAAACCTTGGTAGAGCATGGGTGGAGTAGGCATTGTGGTGCTGTAAAACCTTGGTAGAGCATGGGTGGGGTAGGCATTGTGGTGCTGTAAAACCTTGGTGGAGTAGGCATTGTGGTGCTGGAAAACCTTGGTGGAGTAGGCATTGTGGTGCTGTAAAACCTTGGTAGAGCATGGGTGGAGTAGGCATTGTGGTGCTGTAAAACCTTGGTAGAGCATGGGTGTAGTAGGCATTGTGGTGCTGGCAAACCTTGGTAGAGCATGGGTGGAGTAGGCATTGTGGTGCTGTAAAACCTTGGTAGAGCATGGGTGGAGTAGGCATTGTGGTGCTGTAAAACCTTGGTAGAGCATGGGTGGGGTAGGCATTGTGGTGCTGTAAAACCTTGGTAGAGCATGGGTGGAGTAGGCATTGTGGTGCTGTAAAACCTTGGTAGAGCATGGGTGGAGTAGGCATTGTGGTGCTGTAAAACCTTGGTAGAGCATGGGTGGGGTAGGCATTGTGGTGCTGTAAAACCTTGGTAGAGCATGGGTGGAGTAGGCATTGTGGTGCTGTAAAACCTTGGTAGAGCATGGGTGGAGTAGGCATTGTGGTGCTGTAAAACCTTGGTAGAGCATGGGTGGGGTAGGCATTGTGGTGCTGTAAAACCTTGGTAGAGCATGGGTGGAGTAGGCATTGTGGTGCTGTAAAACCTTGGTAGAGCATGGGTGGAGTAGGCATTGTGGTGCTGTAAAACCTTGGTAGAGCATGGGTGGGGTAGGCATTGTGGTGCTGTAAAACCTTGGTAGAGCATGGGTGGAGTAGGCATTGTGGTGCTGTAAAACCTTGGTAGAGCATGGGTGGAGTAGGCATTGTGGTGCTGCAAAACCTTGGTAGAGCATGGGTGGAGTAGGCATTGTGGTGCTGTAAAACCTTGGTAGAGCATGGGTGGAGGAGGCATTGTGGTGCTGTAAAACCTTGGTAGAGCATGGGTGGAGTAGGCATTGTGGTGCTGTAAAACCTTGGTGGAGTAGGCATTGTGGTGCTGGAAAACCTTGGTGGAGTAGGCATTGTGGTGCTGTAAAACCTTGGTAGAGCATGGGTGGAGTAGGCATTGTGGTGCTGTAAAACCTTGGTAGAGCATGGGTGTAGTAGGCATTGTGGTGCTGGAAAACCTTGGTAGAGCATGGGTGGAGTAGGCATTGTGGTGCTGTAAAACCTTGGTAGAGCATGGGTGGAGTAGGCATTGTGGTGCTGTAAAACCTTGGTAGAGCATGGGTGGGGTAGGCATTGTGGTGCTGTAAAACCTTGGTGGAGTAGGCATTGTGGTGCTGGAAAACCTTGGTGGAGTAGGCATTGTGGTGCTGTAAAACCTTGGTAGAGCATGGGTGGAGTAGGCATTGTGGTGCTGTAAAACCTTGGTAGAGCATGGGTGTAGTAGGCATTGTGGTGCTGGAAAACCTTGGTAGAGCATGGGTGGAGTAGGCATTGTGGTGCTGTAAAACCTTGGTAGAGCATGGGTGGAGTAGGCATTGTGGTGCTGTAGAACCTTGGTAGAGCATGGGTGGGGTAGGCATTGTGGTGCTGTAAAACCTTGGTAGAGCATGGGTGGATTAGGCATTGTGGTGCTGTAAAACCTTGGTAGAGCATGGGTGGAGTAGGCATTGTGGTGGTGTAAAACCTTGGTAGAGCATGGGTGGAGTAGGCATTGTGGTGCTGTAAAACCTTGGTAGAGCATGGGTGGAGTAGGCATTGTGGTGCTGTAAAACCTTGGTAGAGCATGGGTGGAGTAGGCATTGTGGTGGTGTAAAACCTTGGTAGAGCATGGGTGGGGTAGGCATTGTGGTGCTGTAAAACCTTGGTAGAGCATGGGTGGAGTAGGCATTGTGGTGCTGTAAAACCTTGGTAGAGCATGGGTGGAGTAGGCATTGTGGTGCTGTAAAACCTTGGTAGAGCATGGGTGGGGTAGGCATGGTGGTGCTGTAAAACCTTGGTAGAGCATGGGTGGAGTAGGCATTGTGGTGGTGTAAAACCTTGGTAGAGCATGGGTGTAGTAGGCATTGTGGTGGTGTAAAACCTTGGTAGAGCATGGGTGGAGTAGGCATTGTGGTGGTGTAAAACCTTGGTAGAGCATGGGTGGAGTAGGCATTGTGGTGGTGTAAAACCTTGGTAGAGCATGGGTGGAGTAGGCATTGTGGTGCTGTAAAACCTTGGTAGAGCATGGGTGGAGTAGGCATTGTGGTGCTGTAAAACCTTGGTAGAGCATGGGTGGAGTAGGCATTGTGGTGCTGTAAAACCTTGGTAGAGCATGGGTGGAGTAGGCATTGTGGTGCTGTAAAACCTTGGTAGAGCATGGGTGGAGTAGGCATTGTGGTGCTGTAAAACCTTGGTAGAGCATGGGTGGAGTAGGCATTGTGGTGCTGTAAAACCTTGGTAGAGCATGGGTGGAGTAGGCATTGTGGTGCTGTAAAACCTTGGTAGAGCATGGGTGGAGGAGGCATTGTGGTGCTGTAAAACCTTGGTAGAGCATGGGTGGAGTAGGCATTGTGGTGCTGTAAAACCTTGGTGGAGTAGGCATTGTGGTGCTGGAAAACCTTGGTGGAGTAGGCATTGTGGTGCTGTAAAACCTTGGTAGAGCATGGGTGGAGTAGGCATTGTGGTGCTGTAAAACCTTGGTAGAGCATGGGTGGGGTAGGCATTGTGGTGCTGTAAAACCTTGGTGGAGTAGGCATTGTGGTGCTGGAAAACCTTGGTGGAGTAGGCATTGTGGTGCTGTAAAACCTTGGTAGAGCATGGGTGGAGTAGGCATTGTGGTGCTGTAAAACCTTGGTAGAGCATGGGTGTAGTAGGCATTGTGGTGCTGGAAAACCTTGGTAGAGCATGGGTGGAGTAGGCATTGTGGTGCTGTAAAACCTTGGTAGAGCATGGGTGGAGTAGGCATTGTGGTGCTGTAAAACTTTGGTAGAGCATGGGTGGGGTAGGCATTGTGGTGCTGTAAAACCTTGGTAGAGCATGGGTGGATTAGGCATTGTGGTGCTGTAAAACCTTGGTAGAGCATGGATGGAGTAGGCATTGTGGTGGTGTAAAACCTTGGTAGAGCATGGGTGGAGTAGGCATTGTGGTGCTGTAAAACCTTGGTAGAGCATGGGTGGAGTAGGCATTGTGGTGCTGTAAAACCTTGGTAGAGCATGGGTGGAGTAGGCATTGTGGTGGTGTAAAACCTTGGTAGAGCATGGGTGGGGTAGGCATTGTGGTGCTGTAAAACCTTGGTAGAGCATGGGTGGAGTAGGCATTGTGGTGCTGTAAAACCTTGGTAGAGCATGGGTGGAGTAGGCATTGTGGTGCTGTAAAACCTTGGTAGAGCATGGGTGGGGTAGGCATGGTGGTGCTGTAAAACCTTGGTAGAGCATGGGTGGAGTAGGCATTGTGGTGGTGTAAAACCTTGGTAGAGCATGGGTGTAGTAGGCATTGTGGTGGTGTAAAACCTTGGTAGAGCATGGGTGGAGTAGGCATTGTGGTGGTGTAAAACCTTGGTAGAGCATGGGTGGAGTAGGCATTGTGGTGGTGTAAAACCTTGGTAGAGCATGGGTGGAGTAGGCATTGTGGTGCTGTAAAACCTTGGTAGAGCATGGGTGGAGTAGGCATTGTGGTGCTGTAAAACCTTGGTAGAGCATGGGTGGAGTAGGCATTGTGGTGCTGTAAAACCTTGGTAGAGCATGGGTGGAGTAGGCATTGTGGTGCTGTAAAACCTTGGTAGAGCATGGGTGGAGTAGGCATTGTGGTGCTGTAAAACCTTGGTAGAGCATGGGTGGAGTAGGCATTGTGGTGGTGTAAAACCTTGGTAGAGCATGGGTGGAGTAGGCATTGTGGTGGTGTAAAACCTTGGTAGAGCATGGGTGGAGTAGGCATTGTGGTGCTGTAAAACCTTGGTAGAGCATGGGTGGAGTAGGCATTGTGGTGCTGTAAAACCTTGGTAGAGCATGGGTGGAGTAGGCATTGTGGTGCTGTAAAACCTTGGTAGAGCATGGGTGGAGTAGGCATTGTGGTGCTGTAAAACCTTGGTAGAGCATGGGTGGAGTAGGCATTGTGGTGCTGTAAAACCTTGGTAGAGCATGGGTGGAGTAGGCATTATGGTGCTGTAAAACCTTGGTGGAGCATGGGTGGAGTAGGCATTGTGGTGCTGTAAAACCTTGGTAGAGCATGGGTGGAGTAGGCATTGTGGTGCTGTAAAACCTTGGTAGAGCATGGGTGGAGTAGGCATTGTGGTGCTGTAAAACCTTGGTAGAGCATGGGTGTAGTAGGCATTGTGGTGCTGTAAAACCTTGGTAGAGCATGGGTGGAGTAGGCATTGTGGTGCTGTAAAACCTTGGTAGAGCATGGGTGGAGTAGGCATTGTGGTGCTGTAAAACCTTGGTAGAGCATGGGTGTAGTAGGCATTGTGGTGCTGGAAAACCTTGGTAGAGCATGGGTGGAGTAGGCATTGTGGTGCTGTAAAACCTTGGTAGAGCATGGGTGGAGTAGGCATTGTGGTGCTGTAAAACCTTGGTAGAGCATGGGTGGAGTAGGCATTGTGGTGCTGTAAAACCTTGGTAGAGCATGGGTGGAGTAGGCATTGTGGTGCTGTAAAACCTTGGTAGAGCATGGGTGTAGTAGGCATTGTGGTGGTGGAAAACCTTGGTAGAGCATGGGTGGAGTAGGCATTGTGGTGCTGTAAAACCTTGGTAGAGCATGGGTGGAGTAGGCATTGTGGTGCTGTAAAACCTTGGTAGAGCATGGGTGGGGTAGGCATGGTGGTGCTGTAAAACCTTGGTAGAGCATGGGTGGAGTAGGCATTGTGGTGGTGTAAAACCTTGGTAGAGCATGGGTGGGGTAGGCATTGTGGTGGTGTAAAACCTTGGTAGAGCATGGGTGGAGGAGGCATTGTGGTGCTCGTGTGAATTTCCTTTTTTCCGTCTTCAGACCAATGCCTGTTCTCACTGAAAAACACAGCTTTAGTTTCTAACACAGCAGTAAAATACAGACAACAGGTGGATTTTACCATTTAATTACAAAACATTTATGTCATTATTTTATTTACATTTGTAATTACAAGATCATCACTTAGCTAGTAATCCTCAGTTTCAACATAGTTTAATCACTGTGCTAGTATAGCTTTTTGTTCTGCCGAACATCATTTGCCGCCTTACATAGAAAATATTACATTACTGTACTTTAAAAGCCTCAGGAGATTGATTTTCAAAACCAATCAACAAATATATCATTCACAATACTTTGTCATTATTTAAAAAACAAACAGCATTGCTGCTAAATTATACATATTAACAAACTATTTCCTCAAGTATCTACAATGCCAATTTACAAAGAGAAAGAGAGATAAGAGAGAGAGATAAGAAAGGGATAGATAAAACAGAAAAGTCTGAGGAATTTGAGGCTTTGTTGGATACCAGGGTATGTATGTTCCTAGGGGGTTGTTGTGTATCTCTGTTAACTGAGACCAGTTCCTAGGGGGTTGTTGTGTATCTGTTATCTGAGACCAGTTCCTAGGGGGTTGTTGTGTATCTGTTAACTGAGACCAGTTCCTAGGGGGTTGTTGTGTATCTGTTAACTGAGACCAGTTCCTAGGGGGTTGTTGTGTATCTGTTATCTGAGACCAGTTCCTAGGGGGTTGTTGTGTATCTGTTATCTGAGACCAGTTCCTAGGGGGTTGTTGTGTATCTGTTAACTGAGACCAGTTCCTAGGGGGTTGTTGTGTATCTGTTAACTGAGACCAGTTCCTAGGGGGTTGTTGTTCCTAGGGGGTTGTTGTGTATCTGTTAACTGAGACCAGTTCCTAGGGGGTTGTTGTGTATCTGTTAACTGAGACCAGTTCCTAGGGGGTTGTTGTTCCTAGGGGGTTGTTGTGTATCTGTTAACTGAGACCAGTTCCTAGGGGGTTGTTGTGTATCTCTGTTATCTGAGACCAGTTCCTAGGGGGTTGTTGTTCCTAGGGGGTTGTTGTGTATCTGTTAACTGAGACCAGTTCCTAGGGGGTTGTTGTTCCTAGGGGGTTGTTGTGTATCTGTTAACTGAGACCAGTTCCTAGGGGGTTGTTGTGTATCTGTTAACTGAGACCAGTTCCTAGGGGGTTGTTGTGTATCTGTTAACTGAGACCAGTTCCTAGGGGGTTGTTGTTCCTAGGGGGTTGTTGTGTATCTGTTAACTGAGACCAGTTCCTAGGGGGTTGTTGTTCCTAGGGGGTTGTTGTGTATCTGTTAACTGAGACCAGTTCCTAGGGGGTTGTTGTTCCTAGGGGGTTGTTGTGTATCTGTTATCTGAGACCAGTTCCTAGGGGGTTGTTGTGTATCTGTTATCTGAGACCAGTTCCTAGGGGGTTGTTGTGTATCTGTTAACTGAGACCAGTTCCTAGGGGGTTGTTGTGTATCTCTGTTATCTGAGACCAGTTCCTAGGGGGTTGTTGTTCCTAGGGGGTTGTTGTGTATCTCTGTTATCTGAGACCAGTTCCTAGGGGGTTGTTGTGTATCTCTGTTATCTGAGACCAGTTCCTAGGGGGTTGTTGTGTATCTCTGTTATCTGAGACCAGTTCCTAGGGGGTTGTTGTGTATCTCTGTTATCTGAGACCAGTTCCTAGGGGGTTGTTGTGTATCTCTGTTAACTGAGACCAGTTCCTAGGGGGTTGTTGTGTATCTCTGTTATCTGAGACCAGTTCCTAGGGGGTTGTGTGATGGCATGAGCTGACAAAATAGGAGGGGCAAGCAGGGGTTTGGTCACCTGTTGGACAGGTAGAGGACAGGGTACAGGTGCCACCCCAGGTAGAGGACATGGTACAGGGTACAGGTGCCACCCCAGGGAGAGGACAGGGTACAGGGGACTGGTGCCACCCCAGGTAGAGGACAGGGTACAGGTGCCAACCCAGGGAGAGGACAAGGTACAGGTGCCAACCCAGGGAGAGGACAAGGTACAGGTGCCAACCCAGGGAGAGGACAAGGTACAGGTGCCAACCCAGGGAGAGGACAAGGTACAGGTGCCAACCCAGGGAGAGGACAGGGTACAGGTGCCAACCCAGGGAGAGGACGGGGTACAGGTGCCAACCCAGGGAGAGGACAAGGTACAGGTGCCAACCCAGGGAGATGACAAGGTACAGGTGCCAACCCAGGGAGAGGACAAGGTACAGGTGCCAACCCAGGGAGAGGACAAGGTACAGGTGCCAACCCAGGGAGAGGACAAGGTACAGGTGCCAACCCAGGGAGAGGACAAGGTACAGGTGCCAACCCAGGGAGAGGACAAGGTACAGGGGACTGGTTGAACATACTGGACCCCCTGCCTGCATCTCTATCTGTAGAGGGATTTACTGTATGAGGTCACAGAGAAACTCATCCCATAATAGAAGTCTACAGGTCACAGAGAAACTCATCCCATAATACAGGTCACAGAGACAGTCATCCCATAATAGAGGACTACAGGTCACAGGGACACTCATCCCATAATAGAGGTTTACATGTCACAGAGACACTCATCCCATAATAGAAGTCTACAGGTCACAGAGAAACTCATCCCATAATAGAGGTCTACAGGTCACAGAGACAGTCATCCCATAATAGAGGTCTACAGGTCACAGAGACAGTCATCCCATAATAGAGGACTACAGGTCACAGAGACAGTCATCCCATAATAGAGGTCACAGACACTCATCCCATAATAGAGGACTACAGATCACAGAGACAGTCATCCCATAATAGAGGTCACAGACACTCATCCCATAATAGAGGTCACAGAGACACTCATCCCATAATAGAGGACTACAGGTCACAGAGACAGTCATCCCACAATAGAGGTCACAGAGACACTCATCCCATAATAGAGGACTACAGATCACAGAGACAGTCATCCCATAATAGAGGTCACAGAGACACTCATCCCATAATAGAGGACTACAGATCACAGATACAGTCATCCCATAATAGAGGTCACAGACACTCATCCCATAATAGAGGTCACAGAGACACTCATCCCATAATAGAGGATTACAGGTCACAGAGACAGTCATCCCACAATAGAGGTCACAGAGACACTCATCCCATAATAGAGGTCACAGAGACAGTCACCCCATAATAGAGGACTACATGTCACAGAGACTCTCACCCCATAATAGAGGTCACAGAGACACTCATCCCATAATAGAGGTCACAGAGACACTCATCCCATAATAGAGGTCTACAGGTCACAGAGACAGTCATCCCATAATAGAGGACTACAGGTCACAGAGACACTCATCCCATAATAGAGGACTACAGGTCACAGAGACACTCATCCCGTAATAGAGGACTACAGGTCACAGAGACACTCATCCCGTAATACAGGTTACAGACACACTCATCCCATAATAGAGGTTGCCTTTGACAACAGTCTCTCTTGCCATAGGCCTACATTCATTTACAGAGAACAATCTTTTCCCCTTTGTGTGAGTATTACTAAATGTAATGAAATGTAAATGTCCCCCAGCTTGTCTGTCCCAGCGAGGTATAGAGGGAGAGCTGCTGCTGCTGTGAAGACGGGAGGAGAAGAGAGGAAGTTTACACTGCCTTCACCATCCACGGGTCAAATCCCTCCCCATCCACGGGTCAAATCCCTCCCCATCCACAGGTCAAATCCCTCCCCATCCACGGGTCAAATCCCTCCCCAAGCCCTACCTATGTAATGCCGCATAGAAGTTCCTTCTGAAGCCAGCTGGGTTGGAGGTTGTTAGATACTAGGTTGAAGATGCCCAGGTTAGGACAAGATCCCATAATCCTTGGCATAAATGCGGAAGAATTCTAAACAATGAGACGAGCAATGCGAGCGAAAATGACGGGGAATGTATCATCACAGGAGAGGAGGCTACAGGCTCTCAGAGGAGAGGAGGCTGGAGGCTACAGGCTCTCACAGGAGAGGATGCTGGTGGCTACAGGCTCTCAGAGGAGAGGAGGCTACAGGCTCTCAGAGGAGGCTATTTTTTAAACCTTTATTTAACAAGGCAAGTCAGTTATGAACAAATTCTTATTTTCAATGACGGTCTAGGAACGGCGGGTTAACTGCCTTGTTCAGGGGCAGAACGACAGATTTTTACCTTGTCAGCTCGGGGATTCGATCTAGCAACCTTTCGCTTACTAGCCCAACGCTCTAACCAATAGGCTACTTGCCTCCTCTAACCACTAGGCTACCTGCCACTATGCTAACTATTTAAAGGCATAAACACAACCACATGTAACATGGATTTACTCATCAAAAGTCCCAATGCAAAGTTATCCCTCCCTTTTCTATTACAGGAGTTACTACAGAACACCCATCAGAATTCTCAACCATGCCCAAGTCATGTCAGAAAATGTTTTTCCGTGTGTGATGTAATATAGAGGACCCATCAAGCCAGCCTATTGCCTATAACGTAAACTCCAACATAATATAACTTCAAATGTATACAATTAAACCAAATCGTCATTGAATTTTCAACTTACAAGCAAATACTATGAATTTATTGTTACAAATCAACTTGCAAAGTTGCTAGCTAACTATCCCGACCAGATCACCAACCATTTCGAATCCCACCGTACCTTCTCCGCTATGCAATCTGGTTTCCGAGCTGGTCATGGGTGCACCTCAGCCAAGCTCAAGGTCCTAAACGATATCCTAACCGCCATCGATAAGAAACAATACTGTGCAGCCGTCTTCATCGACCTGGCCAAGGCTTTCGACTCTGTCAATCACCACATTCTTATCGGCAGACTCAACAGCCTTGGTTTCTCAAAAGACTGCCTCGCCTGGTTCCCCAACTACTTCTCAGACAGAGTTCAGTGTGTCAAATCGGAGGGCCTGTTGTCCGGGTCTCTGGCAGTCTCTATGGGGGTGCCACAGGGTTCAATTCTCGGGCCGAATCTTTTCTCTGTATACATCAATGATGTCGCTCTTGCTGCGGGTGATTCCTTGATCCACCTCTACGCAGACGACACCATTCTGTATACTTCTGGCCCTTCTTTGGACACTGTGTTAACTAACCTCCAGACGAGCTTCAATGCCATACAACTCTCCTTCCGTGGCCTCCAACTGCTCTTAAATACAAGTAAAACTAAATGCATGCTCTTCAACCGATCGCTGCCTGCACCTGCCCGCCCGTCCAGCATCACTACTCTGGACGGTTCTGACTTAGAATATGTGGACAACTACAAATACCTAGGTGTCTGGTTAGACTGTAAACTCTCCTTCCACACTCACATTAAGCATCTCCAATCCAAAATTAAATCTAGAATCGGCTTCCTATTTCGCAACAAAGCATCCTTCACTCATGCTGCCAAACATACCCTCGTAAAACTGACTATCCTACCGATCCTTGACACTCTACTCAGCAAATTGGATGCAGTCTATCACAGTGTAATCCGTTTTGTCACAAACGCCCCATATACTACCCACCCCTGCGACCTGTACGCTCTCGTTGGTTGGCCCTCGCTTCATACTCGTCGCCAAACCCACTGGCTACAGGTCATCTACAAGTCTCTTCTAGGTAAAGCCCCGCCTTATCTCAGCTCACTGGTCACCATAGCAGCACCCACTCGTAGCACTCGCTCCAGCAGGTATATCTCACTGGTCACCCCAAAGCCAATTCCTCCTTTGGTCGTCTTTCCTTCCAGTTCTCTGCTGCCAATGACTTGAACGAACTGCAAAAATCACTGAAACTGGAGACTCATATCTCCCTCACTAGCTTTAAGCACCAGCTGTCAGAGCAGCTCAACAGATCATTGCACCTGTACATAGCCCATCTGTAAATAGCCCATCCAACTCCCTCATCCCCATATTATATATTTTTTTGCTCCTTTGCACCCCAGTATCTCTACTTGCACATGCATCTTCTGCACATCTACCATGCCAGTGTTTAATTGCTAAATTGTAATTATATCGCCACTACGGCCTATTTATTACCTTACCTCCCTCATCCTACCTCATTTGCACACACTGACTTTTCTATAGTGTTATTGGCTGTATGTTTGTTTACTCCATGTGTAACTCTGTGTTGTTGTTTTTGTCACACTGCTTTGCTTTATCTTGGCCAGGTTGCAGTTGTAAATGAGAACTTGTTCTCAACTAGCCTACCTGGTTAAATAAAGGTGAAATAGCTATATGCTAACGTTAGCCCTACCAGTCCGCTAACGTTAGCCCTATTAGTCCGCTAACGTTAGCCCTATTAGTCCGCTAACGTTAGCCCTATTAGTCCGCTAACGTTAGCCCTACCAGTCCGCTAACGTTAGCCCTACTAGTCCGCTAATGTTAGCCCTACTAGACTGCTAACGTTAGCCCTACTAGTCCGCTAACGTTAGCCCTACTAGTCCGCTAACGTTAGCTCTACAAGTCTGCTAACGTTACATTAGCCCTGAATGAGTCAGCCAGTTACTATCAACACCTAGCTTACAGCTACATTACAGTAAACAACAGGCTGTAATACAGAGAGCTGGGGACTAACTAACAGTCTCTAGCTGGAGACTCTAGCAGACTAACTAGCCTGACCTCCAACAGGCTGTAATACAGAGAGCTGGGGACTAACTGGTATAACTGGTGAGGTGTAGAAACAAACTAGATGTGATAGCTATCTGGTAGTAGAAATCATACCAAGTAGGATGGCTGGTAGTTGATCAGTCTCTAGCAGACAGACAGCATACCAAGTAGGATGACTGGTAGTTGATCAGTCTCTAGCAGACAGACAGCATACCAAGTAGGATGACTGGTAGTTGATCAGTCTCTAGCAGACAGACAGCATACCAAGTAGGATGACTGGTAGGTGAGCAGACAGTCTCTAGCAGACACAGCATACCAACTAGGATGACTGGTAGTTGATCAGACAGTCTCTAGCAGACAGACAGCATACCAAGTAGGATGGCTGATAGGTGAGCAGACAGTCTCTAGCAGACAGACAGCATACCAAGTAGGATGACTGGTAGGTGAGCAGACAGTCTCTAGCAGACAGACAGCATACCAAGTAGGATGGCTGGTAGGTGAGCAGACAGTCTAGTAGACAGACAGACTACCAAGTAGAATGACTGGTAGTTGATCAGACAGTCTCTAGCAGACAGACAGCATACCAGGTAGAATGACTGGTAGGTGATCAGACAGTCTAGTAGACAGCGATCAAGCTTCTCCTTTACTCTGACCAGGTGGTAGAGGACTAATACATGTCTTTCTTTCTCTCCCCTAAGTTCCACATGTCTGTCAGCCAGGTGTGGTTCCCCAGGTGCAGCAGGTGTCTGTTGGGAAGCTGCAGGGTGTGACTGTCCATCAGACATCCCTTTCCTGCTCCCCTCCTCTCAGCAGGTAGGCAGCTCCCCCCAGGAAACCCCCTACCTCTCTCTCTCTCTCTCCATCCCTCCCTCCCTCCCTCCAGTCCGGGGGTGTAGTCTCTGGGGCAGGGGGAGGGGTTAGGGTGGAGCAGGGCGGGGTCCAGGGGCAGGGGGTGTGGTCAGATACAGGTGGAGGGCTGTACAGAGGGGTGTTGCTTCCTGTTCCTCAGACCACCTGGCTTCTCCTTGTAACCAAGACACATCTGCTGAGACACGTCCACGAGGGCCGAGGCCACCGTTAGCCCTACACAGAGAGAGGAAGTGATGTATTAGTAACAGGAAGTGATGTATTAGTTTGTCACTAAACAATATGGGCCTTAGGATACAGTGTTGAATTCAGGGGATGGTTAGGATTTAAACAAATAGAATATGATGTAATAGAACTAATACAACTATTCATCAAACCACTCTGGGCTTTGAAAGACTAATTATATAGGTTCATGTCTGATTAGTGCGTATTATATAGATTCATGTCTGGTTAGTGTGTATTATATAGATGAATCTGATTAGTGTGTATTATATAGATGTATCTGATTAGTGTGTATTATATAGATGAATCTGGTTAGTGTGTATTATATAGATGAATCTGATTAGTGTGTATTATATAGATGAATCTGATTAGTGTGTATTATATAGATGAATCTGATTAGTGTGTATTATATAGATGAATCTGATTAGTGTGTATTATATAGATGAATCTGATTAGTGTGTAATATTTAGATGAATCTGATTAGTGTGTATTATATAGATGAATCTGATTAGTGTGTATTATATAGATGAATCTGGTTAGTGTGTATTATATAGATGAATCTGATTAGTGTGTATTATATAGATGAATCTGGTTAGTGTGTATTATATAGATGAATCTGATTAGTGTGTATTATATAGATGAATCTGGTTAGTGTGTATTATATAGATGAATCTGGTTAGTGTGTATTATATAGATGAATCTGGTTAGTGTGTATTATATAGATGAATCTGGTTAGTGTGTATTATATAGATGAATCTGGTTAGTGTGTATTATATAGATGAATCTGATTAGTGTGTATTATATAGGTTCGTGTCTGGTTAGTGTGTATTATATAGATGAATCTGATTAGTGTGTATTATATAGATGAATCTGGTTAGTGTGTATTATATAGATGAATCTGATTAGTGTGTATTATATAGATGAATCTGGTTAGTGTGTATTATATAGATGAATCTGGTTAGTGTGTATTATATAGATGAATCTGGTTAGTGTGTATTATATAGATGAATCTGGTTAGTGTGTATTATATAGATGAATCTGATTAGTGTGTATTATATAGATTAATCTGGTTAGTGTGTATTATATAGATGAATCTGGTTAGTGTTTATTATATAGATGAATCTGATTAGTGTGTATTATATAGATGAATCTGGTTAGTGTGTATTATATAGATGAATCTGATTAGTGTGTATTATATAGATGAATCTGATTAGTGTGTATTATATAGATGAATCTGATTAGTGTGTATTATATAGATGAATCTGATTAGTGTGTATTATATAGATGAATCTGGTTAGTGTGTATTATATAGATGAATCTGGTTAGTGTGTATTATATAGATGAATCTGATTAGTGTGTATTATATAGATGAATCTGATTAGTGTGTATTATATAGATGAATCTGATTAGTGTGTATTATATAGATGAATCTGGTTAGTGTGTATTATATAGATTCATGTCTGATTAGTGTGTATTATATAGATTCATGTCTGATTAGTGTGTATTATATAGATGAATCTGATTAGTGTGTATTATATAGATGAATCTGATTAGTGTGTATTATATTATATAGATGAATCTGATTAGTGTGTATTATATAGATGAATCTGATTAGTGTGTATTATATAGATGAATCTGATTAGTGTGTATTATATAGATGAATCTGGTTAGTGTGTATTATATATATGAATCTGGTTAGTGTGTATTATATAGATGAATCTGGTTAGTGTGTATTATATAGATGAATCTGGTTAGTGTGTATTATATAGATGAATCTGATTAGTGTGTATTATATAGATGAATCTGATTAGTGTGTATTATATAGATGAATCTGATTAGTGTGTATTATATAGATGAATCTGATTAGTGTGTATTATATAGATGAATCTGATTAGTGTGTATTATATAGATGAATCTGATTAGTGTGTATTATATAGATGAATCTGGTTAGTGTGTATTATATAGATGAATCTGATTAGTGTGTATTATATAGATGAATCTGATTAGTGTGTATTATATAGATGAATCTGGTTAGTGTGTATTATATAGATGAATCTGATTAGTGTGTATTATATAGATGAATCTGATTAGTGTGTATTATATAGATGAATCTGATTAGTGTGTATTATATAGATGAATCTGGTTAGTGTGTATTATATAGATGAATCTGGTTAGTGTGTATTATATAGATGAATCTGATTAGTGTGTATTATATAGATGAATCTGATTAGTGTGTATTATATAGATGAATCTGGTTAGTGTGTATTATATAGATGAATCTGATTAGTGTGTATTATATAGATTCATGTCTGATTAGTGTGTATTATATAGATGAATCTGGTTAGTGTGTATTATATAGATGAATCTGGTTAGTGTGTATTATATAGATGAATCTGATTAGTGTGTATTATATAGATGAATCTGATTAGTGTGTATTATATAGATGAATCTGATTAGTGTGTATTATATAGATGAATCTGATTAGTGTGTATTATATAGATAAATCTGATTAGTGTGTATTATATAGATGAATCTGGTTAGTGTGTATTATATAGATGAATCTGATTAGTGTGTATTATATAGATGAATCTGGTTAGTGTGTATTATATAGATGAATCTGATTAGTGTGTATTATATAGATGAATCTGGTTAGTGTGTATTATATAGATGAATCTGATTAGTGTGTATTATATAGATTCATGTCTGATTAGTGTGTATTATATAGATGAATCTGGTTAGTGTGTATTATATAGATGAATCTGGTTAGTGTGTATTATATAGATGAATCTGATTAGTGTGTATTATATAGATGAATCTGATTAGTGTGTATTATATAGATGAATCTGATTAGTGTGTATTATATAGATGAATCTGATTAGTGTGTATTATATAGATAAATCTGATTAGTGTGTATTATATAGATGAATCTGATTAGTGTGTATTATATAGATGAATCTGATTAGTGTGTATTATATAGATGAATCTGATTAGTGTGTATTATATAGATGAATCTGGTTAGTGTGTATTATATAGATGAATCTGATTAGTGTGTATTATATAGATGAATCTGGTTAGTGTGTATTATATAGATGAATCTGGTTAGTGTGTATTATATAGATGAATCTGGTTAGTGTGTATTATATAGATGAATCTGGTTAGTGTGTATTATATAGATGAATCTGGTTAGTGTGTATTATATAGATGAATCTGGTTAGTGTGTATTATATAGATGAATCTGATTAGTGTGTATTATATAGATGAATCTGATTAGTGTGTATTATATAGATGAATCTGGTTAGTGTGTATTATATAGATGAATCTGGTTAGTGTGTATTATATAGATGAATCTGATTAGTGTGTATTATATAGATGAATCTGATTAGTGTGTATTATATAGATGAATCTGATTAGTGTGTATTATATAGATGAATCTGGTTAGTGTGTATTATATAGATGAATCTGGTTAGTGTGTATTATATAGATGAATCTGATTAGTGTGTATTATATAGATGAATCTGATTAGTGTGTATTATATAGATGAATCTGATTAGTGTGTATTATATAGATGAATCTGGTTAGTGTGTATTATATAGATTCATGTCTGATTAGTGTGTATTATATAGATTCATGTCTGATTAGTGTGTATTATATAGATTCATGTCTGATTAGTGTGTATTATATAGATGAATCTGATTAGTGTGTATTATATAGATGAATCTGATTAGTGTGTATTATATAGATGAATCTGATTAGTGTGTATTATATAGATGAATCTGATTAGTGTGTATTATATAGATGAATCTGGTTAGTGTGTATTATATAGATGAATCTGGTTAGTGTGTATTATATAGATGAATCTGGTTAGTGTGTATTATATAGATGAATCTGGTTAGTGTGTATTATATAGATGAATCTGGTTAGTGTGTATTATATAGATGAATCTGATTAGTGTGTATTATATAGATGAATCTGATTAGTGTGTATTATATAGATGAATCTGATTAGTGTGTATTATATAGATGAATCTGATTAGTGTGTATTATATAGATGAATCTGATTAGTGTGTATTATATAGATGAATCTGATTAGTGTGTATTATATAGATGAATCTGGTTAGTGTGTATTATATAGATGAATCTGATTAGTGTGTATTATATAGATGAATCTGATTAGTGTGTATTATATAGATGAATCTGGTTAGTGTGTATTATATAGATGAATCTGATTAGTGTGTATTATATAGATGAATCTGATTAGTGTGTATTATATAGATGAATCTGATTAGTGTGTATTATATAGATGAATCTGGTTAGTGTGTATTATATAGATGAATCTGGTTAGTGTGTATTATATAGATGAATCTGATTAGTGTGTATTATATAGATGAATCTGATTAGTGTGTATTATATAGATGAATCTGGTTAGTGTGTATTATATAGATGAATCTGATTAGTGTGTATTATATAGATTCATGTCTGATTAGTGTGTATTATATAGATGAATCTGGTTAGTGTGTATTATATAGATGAATCTGGTTAGTGTGTATTATATAGATGAATCTGATTAGTGTGTATTATATAGATGAATCTGATTAGTGTGTATTATATAGATGAATCTGATTAGTGTGTATTATATAGATGAATCTGATTAGTGTGTATTATATAGATAAATCTGATTAGTGTGTATTATATAGATGAATCTGGTTAGTGTGTATTATATAGATGAATCTGATTAGTGTGTATTATATAGATGAATCTGGTTAGTGTGTATTATATAGATGAATCTGATTAGTGTGTATTATATAGATGAATCTGGTTAGTGTGTATTATATAGATGAATCTGATTAGTGCGTATTATATAGATTCATGTCTGATTAGTGTGTATTATATAGATGAATCTGGTTAGTGTGTATTATATAGATGAATCTGGTTAGTGTGTATTATATAGATGAATCTGATTAGTGTGTATTATATAGATGAATCTGATTAGTGTGTATTATATAGATGAATCTGATTAGTGTGTATTATATAGATGAATCTGATTAGTGTGTATTATATAGATAAATCTGATTAGTGTGTATTATATAGATGAATCTGATTAGTGTGTATTATATAGATGAATCTGATTAGTGTGTATTATATAGATGAATCTGATTAGTGTGTATTATATAGATGAATCTGGTTAGTGTGTATTATATAGATGAATCTGATTAGTGTGTATTATATAGATGAATCTGATTAGTGTGTATTATATAGATGAATCTGGTTAGTGTGTATTATATAGATGAATCTGGTTAGTGTGTATTATATAGATGAATCTGGTTAGTGTGTATTATATAGATGAATCTGGTTAGTGTGTATTATATAGATGAATCTGGTTAGTGTGTATTATATAGATGAATCTGGTTAGTGTGTATTATATAGATGAATCTGATTAGTGTGTATTATATAGATGAATCTGATTAGTGTGTATTATATAGATTCATGTCTGATTAGTGTGTATTATATAGATTCATGTCTGATTAGTGTGTATTATATAGATTCATGTCTGATTAGTGTGTATTATATAGATTCATGTCTGATTAGTGTGTATTATATAGATTCATGTCTGATTAGTGTGTATTATATAGATGAATCTGATTAGTGTGTATTATATAGATGAATCTGATTAGTGTGTATTATATAGATGAATCTGGTTAGTGTGTATTATATAGATGAATCTGATTAGTGTGTATTATATAGATGAATCTGATTAGTGTGTATTATATAGATGAATCTGGTTAGTGTGTATTATATAGATGAATCTGATTAGTGTGTATTATATAGATGAATCTGATTAGTGTGTATTATATAGATGAATCTGATTAGTGTGTATTATATAGATGAATCTGATTAGTGTGTATTATATAGATGAATCTGGTTAGTGTGTATTATATAGATGAATCTGGTTAGTGTGTATTATATAGATGAATCTGGTTAGTGTGTATTATATAGATGAATCTGATTAGTGTGTATTATATAGATGAATCTGGTTAGTGTGTATTATATAGATGAATCTGATTAGTGTGTATTATATAGATTCATGTCTGATTAGTGTGTATTATATAGATTCATGTCTGATTAGTGTGTATTATATAGATGAATCTGATTAGTGTGTATTATATAGATGAATCTGATTAGTGTGTATTATATAGATGAATCTGATTAGTGTGTATTATATAGATGAATCTGATTAGTGTGTATTATATAGATGAATCTGATTAGTGTGTATTATATAGATGAATCTGATTAGTGTGTATTATATAGATGAATCTGGTTAGTGTGTATTATATAGATGAATCTGATTAGTGTGTATTATATAGATGAATCTGATTAGTGTGTATTATATAGATGAATCTGATTAGTGTGTATTATATAGATGAATCTGATTAGTGTGTATTATATAGATGAATCTGATTAGTGTGTATTATATAGATGAATCTGGTTAGTGTGTATTATATAGATGAATCTGATTAGTGTGTATTATATAGATGAATCTGATTAGTGTGTATTATATAGATGAATCTGATTAGTGTGTATTATATAGATGAATCTTGTTAGTGTGTATTATATAGATGAATCTGGTTAGTGTGTATTATATAGATGAATCTGATTAGTGTGTATTATATAGATGAATCTGATTAGTGTGTATTATATAGATGAATCTGATTAGTGTGTATTATATAGATGAATCTGGTTAGTGTGTATTATATAGATGAATCTGGTTAGTGTGTATTATATAGATGAATCTGATTAGTGTGTATTATATAGATGAATCTGATTAGTGTGTATTATATAGATGAATCTGATTAGTGTGTATTATATAGATGAATCTGATTAGTGTGTATTATATAGATGAATCTGATTAGTGTGTATTATATAGATGAATCTGATTAGTGTGTATTATATAGATGAATCTGGTTAGTGTGTATTATATAGATGAATCTGATTAGTGTGTATTATATAGATGAATCTGATTAGTGTTTATTATATAGATGAATCTGGTTAGTGTGTATTATATAGATGAATCTGATTAGTGTTTATTATATAGATGAATCTGGTTAGTGTGTATTATATAGATGAATCTGGTTAGTGTGTATTATATAGATTCATGTCTGATTAGTGTGTATTATATAGATTCATGTCTGATTAGTGTGTATTATATAGATGAATCTGGTTAGTGTGTATTATATAGATGAATCTGATTAGTGTGTATTATATAGATGAATCTGATTAGTGTGTATTATATAGATGAATCTGGTTAGTGTGTATTATATAGATGAATCTGGTTAGTGTGTATTATATAGATGAATCTGATTAGTGTGTATTATATAGATGAATCTGATTAGTGTGTATTATATAGATGAATCTGATTAGTGTGTATTATATAGATGAATCTGATTAGTGTGTATTATATAGATGAATCTGATTAGTGTGTATTATATAGATGATTCTGGTTAGTGTGTATTATATAGATGAATCGGATTAGTGTGTATTATATAGATGAATCTGATTAGTGTGTATTATATAGATGAATCTGGTTAGTGTGTATTATATAGATGAATCTGATTAGTGTGTATTATATAGATGAATCTGATTAGTGTGTATTATATAGATGAATCTGGTTAGTGTGTATTATATAGATGAATCTGATTAGTGTGTATTATATAGATGAATCTGATTAGTGTTTATTATATAGATGAATCTGGTTAGTGTGTATTATATAGATGAATCTGATTAGTGTTTATTATATAGATGAATCTGGTTAGTGTGTATTATATAGATGAATCTGATTAGTGTGTATTATATAGATGAATCTGGTTAGTGTGTATTATATAGATTCATGTCTGATTAGTGTGTATTATATAGATGAATCTGGTTAGTGTGTATTATATAGATGAATCTGGTTAGTGTGTATTATATAGATGAATCTGATTAGTGTGTATTATATAGATGAATCTGGTTAGTGTGTATTATATAGATGAATCTGGTTAGTGTGTATTATATAGATGAATCTGGTTAGTGTGTATTATATAGATGAATCTGATTAGTGTGTATTATATAGATGAATCTGATTAGTGTGTATTATATAGATGAATCTGGTTAGTGTGTATTATATAGATGAATCTGGTTAGTGTGTATTATATAGATGAATCTGGTTAGTGTGTATTATATAGATGAATCTGATTAGTGTGTATTATATAGATGAATCTGGTTAGTGTGTATTATATAGATGCATCTGGTTAGTGTGTATTATATAGATGAATCTGATTAGTGTGTATTATATAGATGAATCTGATTAGTGTGTATTATATAGATGAATCTGGTTAGTGTGTATTATATAGATGAATCTGGTTAGTGTGTATTATATAGATGAATCTGATTAGTGTGTATTATATAGATGAATCTGATTAGTGTGTATTATATAGATGAATCTGATTAGTGTGTATTATATAGATGAATCTGATTAGTGTGTATTATATAGATGAATCTGGTTAGTGTGTATTATATAGATGAATCTGATTAGTGTGTATTATATAGATGAATCTGATTAGTGTGTATTATATAGATGAATCTGATTAGTGTGTATTATATAGATGAATCTGATTAGTGTGTATTATATAGATGAATCTGATTAGTGTGTATTATATAGATGAATCTGATTAGT
This sequence comes from Salvelinus alpinus, assembly GCF_045679555.1. Lineage (NCBI taxonomy): Eukaryota > Metazoa > Chordata > Actinopteri > Salmoniformes > Salmonidae > Salvelinus > Salvelinus alpinus. Next base: position 45,881,875 of record NC_092110.1, on the reverse strand, counting down.
GTGTATTATATAGATGAATCTGGTTAGTGTGTATTATATAGATGAATCTGATTAGTGTGTATTATATAGATGAATCTGATTAGTGTGTATTATATAGATGAATCTGATTAGTGTGTATTATATAGATTCATGTCTGATTAGTGTGTATTATATAGATTCATGTCTGATTAGTGTGTATTATATAGATGAATCTGGTTAGTGTGTATTATATAGATGAATCTGGTTAGTGTGTATTATATAGATGAATCTGGTTAGTGTGTATTATATAGATGAATCTGGTTAGTGTGTATTATATAGATGAATCTGGTTAGTGTTTATTATATAGATGAATCTGATTAGTGTGTATTATATAGATGAATCTGATTAGTGTGTATTATATAGATGAATCTGATTAGTGTGTATTATATAGATGAATCTGGTTAGTGTTTATTATATAGATGAATCTGATTAGTGTGTATTATATAGATGAATCTGGTTAGTGTGTATTATATAGATGAATCTGATTAGTGTGTATTATATAGATGAATCTGATTAGTGTGTATTATATAGATGAATCTGATTAGTGTGTATTATATAGATGAATCTGATTAGTATGTATTATATAGATGAATCTGGTTAGTGTGTATTATATAGATGAATCTGGTTAGTGTGTATTATATAGGTTCATGTCTGGTTAGTGTGTATTATATAGATGAATCTGATTAGTGTGTATTATATAGATGAATCTGATTAGTGTGTATTATATAGATGAATCTGATTAGTGTGTATTATATAGATGAATCTGATTAGTGTGTATTATATAGATGAATCTGATTAGTGTGTATTATATAGATGAATCTGGTTAGTGTGTATTATATAGATGAATCTGGTTAGTGTGTATTATATAGATGAATCTGGTTAGTGTGTATTATATAGATGAATCTGATTAGTGTGTATTATATAGATGAATCTGGTTAGTGTGTATTATATAGATGAATCTGATTAGTGTGTATTATATAGATTCATGTCTGATTAGTGTGTATTATATAGATTCATGTCTGATTAGTGTGTATTATATAGATTCATGTCTGATTAGTGTGTATTATATAGATGAATCTGGTTAGTGTGTATTATATAGATGAATCTGGTTAGTGTGTATTATATAGATGAATCTGGTTAGTGTGTATTATATAGATGAATCTGGTTAGTGTTTATTATATAGATGAATCTGATTAGTGTGTATTATATAGATGAATCTGATTAGTGTGTATTATATAGATGAATCTGATTAGTGTGTATTATATAGATGAATCTGGTTAGTGTGTATTATATAGATGAATCTGATTAGTGTGTATTATATAGATGAATCTGATTAGTGTGTATTATATAGATGAATCTGGTTAGTGTGTATTATATAGATGAATCTGATTAGTGTGTATTATATAGATGAATCTGATTAGTGTGTATTATATAGATGAATCTGATTAGTGTGTATTATATAGATGAATCTGATTAGTGTGTATTATATAGATGAATCTGATTAGTGTGTATTATATAGATGAATCTGGTTAGTGTGTATTATATAGGTTCATGTCTGGTTAGTGTGTATTATATAGATGAATCTGATTAGTGTGTATTATATAGATGAATCTGATTAGTGTGTATTATATAGATGAATCTGATTAGTGTGTATTATATAGATGAATCTGATTAGTGTGTATTATATAGATGAATCTGATTAGTGTGTATTATATAGATGAATCTGGTTAGTGTGTATTATATAGATGAATCTGGTTAGTGTGTATTATATAGATGAATCTGATTAGTGTGTATTATATAGATGAATCTGATTAGTGTGTATTATATAGATGAATCTGGTTAGTGTGTATTATATAGATGAATCTGGTTAGTGTGTATTATATAGATGAATCTGATTAGTGTGTATTATATAGATGAATCTGGTTAGTGTGTATTATATAGATGAATCTGATTAGTGTGTATTATATAGATGAATCTGATTAGTGTGTATTATATAGATGAATCTGATTAGTGTGTATTATATAGATGAATCTGATTAGTGTGTATTATATAGATGAATCTGGTTAGTGTTTATTATATAGATGAATCTGATTAGTGTGTATTATATAGATGAATCTGGTTAGTGTGTATTATATAGATGAATCTGATTAGTGTGTATTATATAGATGAATCTGATTAGTGTGTATTATATAGATGAATCTGATTAGTGTGTATTATATAGATGAATCTGGTTAGTGTGTATTATATAGATGAATCTGATTAGTGTGTATTATATAGATGAATCTGATTAGTGTGTATTATATAGATGAATCTGGTTAGTGTGTATTATATAGATGAATCTGATTAGTGTGTATTATATAGATGAATCTGATTAGTGTGTATTATATAGATGAATCTGATTAGTGTGTATTATATAGATGAATCTGATTAGTGTGTATTATATAGATGAATCTGATTAGTGTGTATTATATAGATGAATCTGGTTAGTGTTTATTATATAGATGAATCTGATTAGTGTGTATTATATAGATGAATCTGGTTAGTGTGTATTATATAGATGAATCTGATTAGTGTGTATTATATAGATGAATCTGATTAGTGTGTATTATATAGATGAATCTGATTAGTGTGTATTATATAGATGAATCTGGTTAGTGTGTATTATATAGATGAATCTGATTAGTGTGTATTATATAGATGAATCTGATTAGTGTGTATTATATAGATGAATCTGGTTAGTGTGTATTATATAGATGAATCTGATTAGTGTGTATTATATAGATGAATCTGATTAGTGTGTATTATATAGATGAATCTGATTAGTGTGTATTATATAGATGAATCTGATTAGTGTGTATTATATAGATGAATCTGATTAGTGTGTATTATATAGATGAATCTGATTAGTGTGTATTATATAGATGAATCTGATTAGTGTGTATTATATAGATGAATCTGGTTAGTGTGTATTATATAGATGAATCTGATTAGTGTGTATTATATAGATGAATCTGATTAGTGTGTATTATATAGATGAATCTGGTTAGTGTGTATTATATAGATTCATGTCTGATTAGTGTGTATTATATAGATGAATCTGATTAGTGTGTATTATATAGATGAATCTGATTAGTGTGTATTATATAGATGAATCTGATTAGTGTGTATTATATAGATGAATCTGATTAGTGTGTATTATATAGATGAATCTGATTAGTGTGTATTATATAGATGAATCTGGTTAGTGTGTATTATATAGATGAATCTGATTAGTGTGTATTATATAGATGAATCTGATTAGTGTGTATTATATAGATGAATCTGGTTAGTGTGTATTATATAGATTAATGTCTGATTAGTGTGTATTATATAGATGAATCTGATTAGTGTGTATTATATAGATGAATCTGGTTAGTGTGTATTATATAGATGAATCTGGTTAGTGTGTATTATATAGATGAATCTGATTAGTGTGTATTATATAGATTCATGTCTGATTAGTGTGTATTATATAGATGAATCTGATTAGTGTGTATTATATAGATGAATCTGGTTAGTGTGTATTATATAGATGAATCTGGTTAGTGTGTATTATATAGATGAATCTGATTAGTGTGTATTATATAGATGAATCTGATTAGTGTGTATTATATAGATGAATCTGGTTAGTGTGTATTATATAGATGAATCTGATTAGTGTGTATTATATAGATGAATCTGATTAGTGTGTATTATATAGATGAATCTGGTTAGTGTTTATTATATAGAGAAACATACAGTCTATTAACATAGTTCTACGTCAGAGTGTTTAGAGAAACATACAGTCTATTAACATAGTTCTACGTCAGAGTGTTCAGATAAACATACAGTCTATGAACATAGTTCTACGTCAGAGTGTTCAGATAAACATACAGTCTATTAACATAGTTCTACGTCAGAGTGTTTAGATAAACATACAATCTATTAACATAGTTCTACGTCAGAGTGTTTAGATAAACATAATCTATTAACATAGTTCTACGTCAGAGTGTTTAGATAAACATACAATCTATTAACATAGTTCTACGTCAGAGTGTTTACATAAACATACAGTCTATTAACATAGTTCTACGTCAGAGTGTTTACATAAACATACAGTCTATTAATATAGTTCTACGTCAGAGTGTTCACATAAACATACAGTCTATTAACATAGTTCTACGTCAGAGTGTTTACATAAACATACAGTCTATTAACATAGTTCTACGTCAGAGTGTTCAGATAAACATACAGTCTATTAACATAGTTCTACGTCAGAGTGTTTAGATAAACATACAATCTATTAACATAGTTCTACGTCAGAGTGTTTACATAAACATACAATCTATTAACATAGTTCTACGTCAGAGTGTTTAGATAAACATAATCTATTAACATAGTTCTACGTCAGAGTGTTTAGATAAACATACAATCTATTAACATAGTTCTACGTCAGAGTGTATTACATAAACATACAGTCTATTAACATAGTTCTACGTCAGAGTGTTTACATAAACATACAGTCTATTAATATAGTTCTACGTCAGTGTTCACATAAACATACAGTCTATTAACATAGTTCTACGTCAGAGTGTTTACATAAACATACAGTCTATTAACATAGTTCTACGTCAGAGTGTTCAGATAAACATACAGTCTATTAACATAGTTCTACGTCAGAGTGTTTAGATAAACATACAATCTATTAACATAGTTCTACGTCAGAGTGTTTACATAAACATACAGTCTATTAACATAGTTCTACGTCAGAGTGTTCAGAATTAAAGCATTTTAATCAGGTACGGATGTTAATCACAGCTAATCTCACATATACTGTATTTTATACCATCTATTGCATCTTGCCTATGCCACTCTGTCATTGAGCATCTATATATTTATATGTATATATTCTTATTCCTTCCTTTACTTAGATTTGCGTTCATTAAGTAGTTGTGGAATTGTTAGATGACTCAATAACATCTGCTAACCATGTGTATGTGACCAATAACATCTGCTAACCATGTGACCAATAACATCTGCTAACCATGTGACCAATAACATCTGCTAACCATGTGACCAATAACATCTGCTAACCATGGGACCAATAACATCTGCTAACCATGTGACCAATAACATCTGCTAATCATGTGACTAATAACATCTGCTAATCATGTGACCATTAACATCTGCTAATCATGTGACCAATAACATCTGCTAACCATGTGACCAATAACATCTGCTAATCATGTGACCATTAACATCTGCTAATCATGTGACCAATAACATCTGCTAACCATGTGACCATTAACATCTGCTAACCATGTGACCATTAACATCTGCTAATCATGTGACCAATAACATCTGCTAACCATGTGACCAATAACATCTGCTAATCATGTGACCATTAACATCTGCTAATCATGTGACCAATAACATCTGCTAACCATGTGACCAATAACATCTGCTAACCATGTGACCAATAACATCTGCTAACCATGTGACTCAATAACATCTGCTAACCATGTGACCAATAACATCTGCTAACCATGTGACCAATAACATCTGCTAACCATGTGACCAATAACATCTGCTAACCATGTGACTCAATAACATCTGCTAACCATGTGACCAATAACATCTGCTAACCATGTGACCAATAACATCTGCTAACCATGTGTATGTGACCAATAACATCTGCTAATCATGTGACCATTAACATCTGCTAACCATGTGTATGTGACCATTAACATCTGCTAACCATGTGACCAATAACATCTGCTAACCATGTGACCATTACCATCTGCTAACCATGTGACCAATAACATCTGCTAACCATGTGACCATTACCATCTGCTAACCATGTGACCATTAACATCTGCTAACCATGTGTATGTGACCATTAACATCTGCTAACCATGTGACCATTAACATCTGCTAACCATGTGTATGTGACCAATAACATCTGCTAACCATGTGACCAATAACATCTGCTAACCATGTGTATGTGACCAATAACATTTGATGACACATAACATTACCATAGCAGGGGCTAAAGTGCTAACAGAATAATGGTTGGAGGCTGAAGGAGGTTTGTGACAGCAGGGATGTTGATGGACAGAACATGATGATGTGACAGCAGGTATGTTGATGGACAGGACATGATGATGTGACAGCAGGGATGTTGATGGACAGGACATGATGATGTGACAGCAGGGATGTTGATGGACAGGACATGATGATGTGACAGCAGGGATGTTGATGGACAGAACATGATGATGTGACAGCAGGTATGTTGATGGACAGGACATGATGATGTGACGGCAGGGATGTTGATGGACAGGACATGATGATGTGACGGCAGGGATGTTGATGGACAGGACATGATGATGTGACAGCAGGGATGTTGATGGACAGGACATAATGATGTGACAGCAGGGATGTTGATGGACAGGACATGATGATGTGACGGCAGGGATGTTGATGGACAGGACATGATGATGTGACAGCAGGGATGTTGATGGACAGGACATGATGATGTGACGGCAGGGATGTTGATGGACAGGACATGATGATGTGACGGCAGGGATGTTGATGGACAGGACATGATGATGTGACAGCAGGGATGTTGATGGACAGGACATGATGATGTGACAGCAGGGATGTTGATGGACAGAACATGATGATGTGACAGCAGGGATGTTGATGGACAGAACATGATGATGTGACAGCAGGGATGTTGATGGACAGGACATGATGATGTGACAGCAGGGATGTTGATGGACAGGACATGATGATGTGACAGCAGGGATGTTGATGGACAGGACATGATGATGTGACAGCAGGGATGTTGATGGACAGGACATGATGATGTGACGGCAGGGATGTTGATGGACAGGACATGATGATGTGACGGCAGGGATGTTGATGGACAGGACATGATGATGTGACGGCAGGGATGTTGATGGACAGGACATGATGATGTGACAGCAGGGATGTTGATGGACAGGACATGATGATGTGACAGCAGGGATGTTGATGGACAGAACATGATGATGTGACAGCAGGGATGTTGATGGACAGGACATGATGATGTGACAGCAGGGATGTTGATGGACAGGACATGATGATGTGACAGCAGGGATGTTGATGGACAGGACATGATGATGTGACAGCAGGGATGTTGATGGACAGGACATGATGATGTGACAGCAGGGATGTTGATGGACAGAACATGATGATGTGACAGCAGGGATGTTGATGGACAGAACATGATGATGTGACGGCAGGGATGTTGATGGACAGGACATGATGATGTGACAGCAGGGATGTTGATGGACAGGACATGATGATGTGACAGCAGGGATGTTGATGGACAGGACATGATGATGTGACAGCAGGGATGTTGATGGACAGGACATGATGATGTGACAGCAGGGATGTTGATGGACAGAACATAATGATGTGACAGCAGGGATGTTGATGGACAGGACATGATGATGTGACAGCAGGGATGTTGATGGACAGAACATGATGCTGTGACAGCAGGGATGTTGATGGACAGGACATGATGACGTGACAGCAGGGATGTTGATGGACAGAACATGATGAAAAATGACGTTGTGTAAAGGACTGAAACAGAACCCCGGGGAGGAGGCCGCCTCTGTGAGCTCCAGATGGAAGGTTTTGTTATGACAGAGTGACAATTTAATTAATAAAAGACCTAAAGCTGACAGGCTGGGAGAGAGGGGGAGGGATAAGGAGAGAGAGGGGGGAGAGAGAAGGGGGAGAGAGAGAGAGAGTGGGGGGGAGAGAGAGAGAGAGTGGGGGGGGGGGAGAGAGAGAGAGTGGGGGGGAGAGAGAGAGGGGGGGGGGGGGGGAGGGAGTAGAGAGAGAGAGAGGGGATAGAGAGAGACAGGAGAGAGAGAGAGAGAGAGAGAGGGAGAGAGAGAGGGGGGGTGTCATCCCTCTATCTTACCAGACTGACCGGGTGGGGGGATGCCCCCAGTGCCTCTGGGTAAACGGACGAAGATGGAGAGGACAGCAGCCTTGTTCCCAAAACACGGCTCCATGGCGATGGGCTTGGGCACCGTCTGGACAGGAAAGAGAGACATCAGGTAAGACGATAGAGATATTTAATTCTCTGTGTCATATCAACAGTCCTGCTGGGCGTGACAAGGAGTTGGGTAAAGAGCAGAAACAGACTGGCAGTCAGGTTAACCAGCTCACTGTTGAATGCTCCTGTACACTTTACTGCAACATTTCATCAGAGCTCTCCAGTCAGACAGACACAGTGGATTGTAGTGTGAAGACAGTTAACACTCTAGCCTCACCCAACAGAGAACATTCTCTCTCTTCTATCAATCCCTCTAGCAATCCCTCTAGCAATCCCTATCCTGCTCTCCTCACACATAGGCTGTATCCCAATCAACAAGCATGCTGTATTTTTCAGGCAGTATTTCTAGGCAGGACGTCACAATTGGCATGTCCCAATTCCAAGTTACTTTAAAATGGGCAGCATCCCATGAATCCTTCGCCGAGCAGGCTATCCCATAACATCTTGCGACGCACCAAAAATTCCAAACATTTCTGAATTAATGTTGGACAAAACTCCAGCACATGGGAGAACATTTTCCAGAAGAATAAGGAATAACTTTATTTATTCAACCTTACTTATCCAACCTTACTTTGCTACCTGACAACTTTACGGTTTTTACTTTTTAATTACCGTTTATATTTTTAGTTTTCCCCTCACAACTTTTTTTTCATTCAACTCTTCAAGCTCTTTGGTCTTGGCCATAGTGGAGTTTGGAGTGTGACTGTTTGAGGTTGTGGACAGGTGTCTTTTATACTGATAACAAGTTGAAACAGGTGCCATTAATACAGGTAACGAGTGGAGGACAGAGGAGCCTCTTAAAGAAGATTAATAAATAAGTTACAGGTCTGTGAGAGCCAGAAATCTTGCTTGTTTGTAGGTGACCAAATACTTATTTTCCACCATAATTTGCAAATAAATTCATTAAAAATCCTACAATGTGATTTTCTGGATTTTTTTTCTCATTTTGTCTGTCGTAGTTGAAGTGTACCTATGATGAAAATTACAGGCCTCTCTCATCTTTTTAAGTGGGAGAACTTGCACAATTGGTGGCTGACTAAATACTTTTTTGCCCCACTGTATGTAGCCTACTCAATCACCTTTCATAGCTACTGTTTACAGGCTTTATATAGCTACAGTTTACAGGCCTCCTGGGCCATATACAGCGTTCCTCACTGAGTTCCCTGTATTCCTATCGGACCTTGTAGTCATGGCAGATAATATTCAGATTTTTGGTGACTTTAATATTCACATGGAAAAGTCCACAGGCCCACTCCAAAAGGATTTCAGAGCCATCATCGATTCAGTGGGTTTTGTCCAACATTGCCACAGTCATACTCTGGACCTAGTTTTGTCCCATGGAATAAATGTTGTGGATCTTAATGTTTTTCCTCATAATCCTGGACTATCGGACCACCATCTTATTACGTTTGCAATCGCAACAAATAATCTGCTCAGACCCCAACCAAGGATCATCAAAAGTCGTGCTATAAATTCTCAGACAACCCAAAGATTCCTTGATGCCCTTCCAGACTCCTTCTGCCTACCCAAGGACGTCAGAGTACAACAATTGGTTAGCCACCTAACTGAGGAACTTAATTTAACCTTGTGCAATACCCTAGATGCAGTCGCACCCCTAAAAACAAAAAATATTTGTCATAAGAAACTAGCTCCCTGGTACACAGAAAATACCCGAGCTCTGAAGCAAGCTTCCAGAAAATTGGAACGGAAATGGGCACTCCACCAAACGGTAAGTTTCCTGACTAGCTTGTACAGACATTACCGTGCAATATCGAAGAGCCCTCACTGATGCACAATCATCCTATTTTTCCAACCTAATTGAGGAGAATAATCTATGTTTTATACTGTCGCCAAGCTAAAACTAATTAACTAACCACAAAGCAGCATTCATCACAGCAGCATTTATGATAAATTATAAGTATAATATAATATATAATATAGTATAATATAAATTCATCAACTTCTTTGATGAAAAGATCACGATCAATAGAAAGCAAATTAAGGACTCCTCTTTGAATCTGCTCAGTTGTCCTGGAATGGAAATGGGACTCCACCAAACTGGAAGTCTTCCGACTAGCTTGGAAAGACAGTACCGTGCAGTATCGAAGAGCCCTCACTGCTGCTCGATCATCCTATTTTTCTAACTTAATTGAGGAAAATAAGAACAATCCAAAATGTATTTTTGATACTGTCGCAAAGCTAACTAAAAAGCAGCATTCCCCAAGTGAGGATGGCTTTCAGGAAAAGATCGTGATCATTAGAAAGCAAATTACGGACTCCTCTTTAAATCTGCGTATTCCTCCAAAGCTCAGCTGTCCTGAGTCTGCACAACTCTGCTAGGACCTAGGATCAAGAGAGACACTGAAGTTTTTTTTATCCTGTATCTCTTGACACATTGATGAAAATAGTCACGGCCTCTAAACCGTCAAGCTGCATACTGGAACCTATTGCAACTAAACTACTGAAAGAGCTGCTTCCTGTGATTGGCCCTCCTATGTTGAACATAATAAACGGCTCTCTATCTACCGGATGTGTACCAAACGCTCTAAAAGTGGCAATAATAAAGCCTCTCTTGAAAAAGCCAAACCTTGACCGGGAAAATGTAAAAAACTAAAATCGGCCTATATCAATTCTCCCATTCCTCTCAAACATTTTTGAAAAAGCTGTTGCCCATCAACTCACTGCCAACCCGAAGACAACTAATGTATACGAAACGCTTCAGTCTGGTTTCTGACCCCATCATAGCACTGAGACTGCACTTGTGAAGGTGGTAAATGACCTTTTAATGGCATCAGACCAAGGCTCTGCATCTGTCCTCGTGCTCCTAGACCTTAGTGCTGCTTTTGATACCATCGATCACCACATTCTTTTGGAGAGATTGGAAACCCTAATTGGTCTACACGGACAAGTTCTGGCCTGGTTTACGTCTTATCTGTTGGAAAGATATCAGTTTGTCTCTGTGAATGGTTTGTCCACTGACAAATCAACTGTACATTTCGGTGTTCCTCAAGGTTTCGTTTTAGGACCACTATTGTTTTCACTATATATTTTACCTCTTGGGGATGTCATTCGGAAACATCATGTTAACTTTCACTGCTATGCGGACGATACACAGCTGTACATTTTGATGAAACATTGTGAATCCCCAAAATTGCAATCCCTGGAAGCCTGTGTTTCAGACATAAGGAAGTGGATGGCGGCAAATGTTCTACTTTTAAACTCAGACAAAACAGAGATACTAGTTCTAGGTCCCAAGAAACAAAGATCTTCTGTTGAATCTGACAATTCATCTTGATGGTTGTACAGCAGTCTCAAATAAAACTGCGCTACTCTGGACCCTGATCTCTCTTTTGACGAACATTTCAAGGACCGCCATTTTCCATATTCGTAACATTGTAAAAATCAGAAACCTTCTGTCCATAAATGATACAGAAAAGTTACTCCATGCTTTTGTCACTTCTAGATTAGACTACTGCAATGCTCTACTTTCCGGCCGCCCAGATAAAGCACTAAATAAACTTCAGTTAGTGCTAAACACGGCTGCTAGAATCTTGACTAGAACCAACAAATGTGATCATATTACTCCAGTGCTAGCTTCTCTACACTGGCTTCCTGTTAAGGCAAGGGCTGATTTCAAGGTTTTACTGCTAAAATACAAAGCATTACATGGGCTTGCTCCTACCTATCTTTCCGATTTGGTCCTGCCGTACATACCTACACATACACTATGGTCACAAGATGCAGGCCTCCTTACTGTCCCTAGAATTTCTAAGAAAACAGCTGGAGGCAGGGCTTTCTCCTATAGAGCTCCATTTTTATGGAATGGTCTGCCTACCCAAGTGAAAGACGCAGACTCGGTCTCAACCTTTAAGTCTTTATTGAAGACTCATCTCTTCAGTAGGTCCTATGATTGAGTGTAGTCTGGCCCAGGAGTGTGAAGGTGAATGGAAAGGCACTGGAGCAACGAACCGCCCTTGCTGTCTCTGCCTGGCCGGTTCCCCTCTCTCCACTGGGATTCTCTGCCTCTAACCCTATTACAGGGGCTGAGTCACTGGCTTACTGGTGCTCTTCCATGCCGTCCCTAGGAGGGGTGCGTCACTTGAGTGGGTTGAGTCACTTGAGTGGGTTGAGTCATTGACGTGATCTTCCTGTCCGGGTTTGGCGCCCCCCTCTGGTTCATGCCGTGGGGGAGATCTTTGTGGGCTATACTCGGCCTTGTCTCAGGATGGTAAGTGGGTGGTTGAAGATATCCCTCTAGTGGTGTGGGGGCTGTGCTTTGGCAAAGTGGGTGGGGTTATATCCTGCCTGTTTGGCCCTGTCTGGGGGTATCATCGGATGGGGCCACAGTGTCTCCCGACCCCTCCTGTCTCAGCCTCCAGTATTTATGCTGCAATAGTTTGTGTCAGGGGGCTAGGGTCAGTCTTATGTCTGGAGTACTTCTCCTGTCTTATCCGGTGTCCTGTGTGAATTTAAGTATGCTCCCTCTAATTCTCTCTCCCTCTCTCTCGGAGGACCTGAGCCCTAGGACCATGCGTCAGGACTACCTGGCCTGATGACTCCTTGCTGTCCCCAGTCCACCTGGCCGGGCTGCTGCTCCAGTTTCAACTGTTCTGCCTGCGGCTATGGAACCCTGACCTGCTCACCGGACGTGCTACCTTGTACCAGACCTGCTGTTTTCGACTCTCTCTCTCTACCGCACCTGCTGTCTCTAACTCTGAATGATCGGCTATGAAAAGCCAACTGACATTTACTCCTGAGGTTCTGACCTGTTGTACCCTCTACAACCACAGTGATTATTATTATCTGACCCTACTGGGCATCTATGAACGTTTGAACATCTTGGCCATGTACTCTTATAATCTCAACCTGGCACAGCCAGAAGAGGACTGGCCACCCCTCAGAGCCTGGTTCCTCTCTAGGTTTCTTCCTAGGATTTGGCCTTTCTAGGGAGTTTTTCCTAGCCACCGTGCTTCTACATCTGCATTGCTTGCTGTTTGGTGTTTTAGGCTGGGTTTCTGTATAGCACTTTGTGACATCGGCTGATGTAGAAAGGACTTTATAAATACATTTGGTTGATTGATGGGTACCCTGGTGAGGCCCCATAGTGCAGTCATAGGTACCCTGGTGAGGCCCCATAGTGCAGTCATAGGTACCCTGGTGAGGCCCCATAGTGCAGTCATAGGTCCCCTTGTGAGGCCCCATAGTGCAGTCATAGGTACCCTGGTGAGGCCCCATAGTGCAGTCATAGGTACCCTGGTGAGGCCCCATAGTGCAGTCATAGGAACCCTGGTGAGGCCCCATAGTGCAGTCATAGGTACCCTGGTGAGACCCCATAGTGCAGTCATAGGTACCCTGGTGAGGCCCCATAGTGCAGTCATAGGTACCCTGGTGAGGCCCCATAGTGCAGTCATAGGTACCCTGGTGAGGCCCCATAGTGCAGTCATAGGAACCCTGGTGAGGCTCCATAGTGCCACTAAGAACTCTACATACGCCTTACTTAAGCAAGGCCCAACTACATATAATACTTTTTAAAATCTGTTATCTGTTGTTAAGAAACTGCTTGCCAAGGTTACGGCTAGGGTTAACATAAGGGAAGTGGATAGTTAGTTGAAATGTTGACAGTTATTGAACATCTACTCTATCAAAATAAAGTGTTACTGATAGGAATACTCCTTTTCACCAATAACGCAATGGAAGAGAGGAGAACTGAGGATGATGAAGATAACTGAGGATGACGAAGAGAACTGAGGATGATGATGAAGATAACTGAGGATGATGATGAAGAGGAGAACTGAGGATGATGAAGAGGAGAACTGAGGATGATGAAGAGGAGAACTGAGGATGATGAAGAGGAGAACTGATGATGATGAAGATAACTGATGATGATGAAGAGGAGAACTGAGGATGATGAAGAGGAGAACTGAGGATGATGAAGAGGAGAACGGGTGATGATGAAGATAACTGAGGATGATGAAGAGGAGTACTGATGATGAAGATAACTGAGGATGATGAAGATGAGTACTGATGATGAAGATAACTGAGGATGATGAAGAGGAGTACGGATGATGATGAAGATAACTGATGATGATGAAGAGGAGTACTGATGATGATGAAGATAACTGATGATGATGAAGAGGAGAACGGATGATGATGAAGATAACTGAGGATGATGAAGAGGAGAACGGATGATGATGAAGAGGAGACCTGATGATGATGAAAACATTCCCCCATTGCTGACACCACAGATCTGAGGACAAGTGGCTTGGGGGAAGGGGATTGGCTGACAGGACAGTGATGTCACAGTCTGAGGTCACACTCACCTTGACGATTCCACCAATTAGGTCCGGCGGCTCCTCGTCCATTTCCAAGGCCACATTAATGGTGGCGAACGGCCGGCTAGCCATCTGCTGCATCTCACGGAGGAGTTGCTGAGAGGAAGAAGAGGATGAGGGTCAGTGATGAAGAACGAGGACAGTCCATTTTGGCACACTCAAAAAACACATTGTGTATCCAAATTCCCTATATAGCGCACTACAGAGGGTATATAGTGCACTACAGAGGGTATACAGCGCACTACAGAGGGTATATAGTGCTCTACATAGGGAAAAGGGTGTCACTTGGGACTCATTCACAGAAAGGCTTCAAATAGAACAGACATATTTCCAACTTTAACACATCTATACCTAGAACCCAGGTATGAGTCACATTATTACAGGAGGTTTCAAATAGAACCCAGGTATGAATCACATTATTACAGGAGGTTTAAAATAGAACCCAGGTATGAATCACATTATTACAGGAGGTTTAAAATAGAACCCAGGTATGAGTCACATTATTACAGGAGGTTTCAAATAGAACCCAGGTATGAATCACATTATTACAGGAGGTTTAAAACAGAACCCAGGTATGAATCACATTATTACAGGAGGTTTCAAATAGAACCCAGGTATGAATCACATTATTACAGGAGGTTTAAAACAGAACCCAGGTATGAATCACATTATTACAGGAGGTTTCAAATAGAACCCAGGTATGAATCACATTATTACAGGAGATTTAAAACAGAACCCAGGTATGAATCACATTATTACAGGAGGTTTAAAATAGAACCCAGGTATGAATCACATTTCTACAGGTGGTTTAAAATAGAACCCAGGTATGAATCACATTATTACAGGAGGTTTAAAATAGAACCCAGGTATGAATCACATTATTACAGGAGGTTTAAAACAGAACCCAGGTATGAATCACATTATTACAGGAGGTTTCAAATAGAACCCAGGTATGAATCACATTATTACAGGTGGTTTAAAATAGAACCCAGGTATGAATCACATTTCTACAGGTGGTTTAAAATAGAACCCAGGTATGAATCACATTATTACAGGAGGTTTAAAATAGAACCCAGGTATGAATCACATTATTACAGGAGGTTTAAAACAGAACCCAGGTATGAATCACATTATTACAGGAGGTTTAAAATAGAACCCAGGTATGAATCACATTATTACAGGAGGTTTAAAATAGAACCCAGGTATGAATCACATTATTACAGGAGGTTTCAAATAGAACCCAGGTATGAATCACATTATTACAGGAGGTTTAAAATAGAACCCAGGTATGAATCACATTATTACAGGAGGTTTCAAATAGAACCCAGGTATGAATCACATTATTACAGGAGGTTTAAAACAGAACCCAGGTATGAATCACATTATTACAGGAGGTTTCAAATAGAACCCGGGTATGAATCACATTATTACAGGAGGTTTCAAACAGAACCCAGGTATGAATCACATTATTACAGGTGGTTTAAAACAGAACCGAGGTATGAATCACATTATTACAGGAGGTTTAAAATAGAACCCAGGTATGAATCACATTATTACAGGAGGTTTAAAACAGAACCCAGGTATGAATCACATTATTACAGGAGGTTTAAAACAGAACCCAGGTATGAATCACATTATTACAGGAGGTTTAAAATAGAACCCAGGTATGAATCACATTATTACAGGAGGTTTAAAATAGAACCCAGGTATGAATCACATTATTACAGGAGGTTTAAAACAGAACCCAGGTATGAATCACATTATTACAGGAGGTTTAAATAGAACCCAGGTATGAATCACATTATTACAGGAGGTTTAAAATAGAACCCACCTGGAAGTGAGCCGTCTGTCACACACCACCCTAACCTACACCACCCCAACCCACACCACCCTAACCTACACCACCCTAACCTACACCACCCTAACCTACACCACCCCATACCACCCTAACCCACACCACCCTAACCTACACCACCCTAACCTACACCACCCTAACCTACACCACCCCATACCACCCTAACCCACACCACCCTAACCTACACCACCCCAACCCACACCACCCTAACCCACACCACCCTAACCCACACCACCCTAACCTACACCACCCCAACCCACACCACCCTAACCCACACCACCCTAACCCACACCACCCCAACCCACACCACCCTAACCCACACCACCCTAACCCACACCACCCTAACCCACACCACCCCATACCACCCTAACCTACACCACACCAACCCACACCACCCTAACCTACACCACCCTAACCTACACCACCCTAACCTACACCACCCCATACCACCCCAACCCACACCACCCCAACCCACATCACCCTAACCCACACCACCCTAACCCACACCACCCCAACCTACACCACCCTAACCTAAACCACCCTAACCTACACCACCCCAACCCACACCCCCCTAACCTAAACCACCCTAACCTAAACCACCCTAACCTAAACCACCCTAACCTAAACCACCCTAACCTAAACCACCCTAACCTAAACCACCCTAACCTACACCACCCTAACCTACACCACCCTAACCTACACCACCCTAACCTACACCACCCTAACCTACACCACCCCAACCCACACCAACCTACACCACCCCAACCTAAACCACCCTAACCCAAACCACCCTAACCCACACACTAGAGCTGGGACACCACTACACACTAGAGCTGGGACACCACTACACACTAGAGCTGGGACACCACTACACACTAGAGCTGGGACATCACTACACACTAGAGCTGGGACACCACTAGAGCTGGGACACCACTAGAGCTGGGACACCACTAGAGCTGGGACACCACTAGAGCTGGGACACCACTAGAGCTGGGACACCACTACACACTAGAGCTGGGACACCCCTACACACTAGAGCTGGGACACCACTAGAGCTGGGACACCACTAGAGCTGGGACACCACTACACACTAGAGCTGGGACATCACTACACACTAGAGTTGGGACATTACTACACACTAGAGCTGGGACACCACTAGAGCTGGGACACCACTAGAGCTGGGACATCACTACACACTAGAGCTGGGACACCACTACACACTAGAGCTGGGACATTACTACACACTAGAGCTGGGACACCACTACACACTAGAGCTGGGACATTACTACACACTAGAGCTGGGACATCACTACACACTAGAGCTGGGACACCACTACACACTAGAGCTGGGACACCACTACACACTAGAGCTGGGACACCACTAGAGCTGGGACACCACTAGAGCTGGGACATCACTAGAGCTGGGACACCACTACACACTAGAGCTGGGACACCACTACACACTAGAGCTGGGACACCACTACACACTAGAGCTGGGACACCACTACACACTAGAGCTGGGACACCACTAGAGCTGGGACACCACTAGAGCTGGGACACCACTAGAGCTGAGACACCACTACACACTAGAGCTGGGACACCACTACACACTAGAGCTGGGACACCACTAGAGCTGGGACACCACTACACACTAGAGCTGGGACACCACTAGAGCTGGGACACCACTAACATCTGCTAACCATGTGTATGTGACCAATAACATGTCCTAGAGCTGGGACACCACTACACACTAGAGCTGGGACACCACTACACACTAGAGCTGAGACACCACTACACACTAGAGCTGGGACACCACTACACACTAGAGCTGGGACACCACTACACACTAGAGCTGGGACATCACTACACACTAGAGCTGGGACACCACTAGAGCTGGGACACCACTAGAGCTGGGACACCACTACACACTAGAGCTGGGACACCACTAGAGCTGGGACACCACTAGAGCTGGGACATCACTAAACACTAGAGCTGGGACACCACTACAAACTAGAGCTGGGACATTACTACACACTAGAGCTGGGACACCACTACACACTAGAGCTGGGACATTACTACACACTAGAGCTGGGACATCACTACACACTAGAGCTGGGACACCACTACACACTAGAGCTGGGACACCACTACACACTAGAGCTGGGACACCACTAGAGCTGGGACACCACTAGAGCTGGGACACCACTAGAGCTGGGACACCACTAGAGCTGGGACACCACTACACACTAGAGCTGGGACACCACTACACACTAGAGCTGGGACACCACTACACACTAGAGCTGGGACACCACTAGAGCTGGGACACCACTAGAGCTGAGACACCACTACACACTAGAGCTGGGACACCACTACACACTAGAGCTGGGACACCACTAGAGCTGGGACACCACTACACACTAGAGCTGGGACACCACTAGAGCTGGGACACCACTAGAGCTGGGACACCACTACACACTAGAGCTGGGACACCCCTACACACTAGAGCTGGGACACCACTAGAGCTGGGACACCACTAGAGCTGGGACACCACTACACACTAGAGCTGGGACATCACTACACACTAGAGTTGGGACATTACTACACACTAGAGCTGGGACACCACTAGAGCTGGGACACCACTAGAGCTGGGACATCACTACACACTAGAGCTGGGACACCACTACACACTAGAGCTGGGACACCACTACACACTAGAGCTGGGACACCACTACACACTAGAGCTGGGACACCACTACACACTAGAGCTGGGACATTACTACACACTAGAGCTGGGACACCACTACACACTAGAGCTGGGACACCACTACACACTAGAGCTGGGACACCACTACACACTAGAGCTGGGACACCACTACACACTAGAGCTGGGACATTACTACACACTAGAGCTGGGACACCACTACACACTAGAGCTGGGACATTACTACACACTAGAGCTGGGACACCACTACACACTAGAGCTGGGACACCACTAGAGCTGGGACATCACTACACACTAGAGCTGGGACACCACTACACACTAGAGCTGGGACACCACTAGAGCTGGGACACCACTACACACTAGAGCTGGGACATTACTACACACTAGAGCTGGGACACCACTACACACTAGAGCTGGGACATTACTACACACTAGAGCTGGGACATCACTACACACTAGAGCTGGGACACCACTACACACTAGAGCTGGGACACCACTACACACTAGAGCTGGGACACCACTAGAGCTGGGACACCACTAGAGCTGGGACACCACTAGAGCTGGGACACCACTAGAGCTGGGACATCACTAGAGCTGGGACACCACTACACACTAGAGCTGGGACACCACTACACACTAGAGCTGGGACACCACTAGAGCTGGGACACCACTAGAGCTGAGACACCACTACACACTAGAGCTGGGACACCACTACACACTAGAGCTGGGACACCACTAGAGCTGGGACACCACTACACACTAGAGCTGGGACACCACTAGAGCTGGGACACCACTAACATCTGCTAACCATGTGTATGTGACCAATAACATGTCCTAGAGCTGGGACACCACTACACACTAGAGCTGGGACACCACTACACACTAGAGCTGGGACACCACTACACACTAGAGCTGAGACACCACTACACACTAGAGCTGAGACACCACTACACACTAGAGCTGGGACACCACTACACACTAGAGCTGGGACACCACTAGAGCTGGGACACCACTAGAGCTGGGACACCACTACACACTAGAGCTGAGACACCCCTACACACTAGAGCTGGGACACCACTAGAGCTGGGACACCACTAGAGCTGGGACACCACTACACACTAGAGCTGGGACATCACTACACACTAGAGTTGGGACATTACTACACACTAGAGCTGGGACACCACTAGAGCTGGGACATCACTACACACTAGAGCTGGGACACCACTACACACTAGAGCTGGGACATTACTACACACTAGAGCTGGGACACCACTACACACTAGAGCTGGGACATTACTACACACTAGAGCTGGGACACCACTACACACTAGAGCTGGGACATTACTACACACTAGAGCTGGGACACCACTACACACTAGAGCTGGGACACCACTAGAGCTGGGACATCACTACACACTAGAGCTGGGACACCACTACACACTAGAGCTGGGACACCACTAGAGCTGGGACACCACTACACACTAGAGCTGGGACATTACTACACACTAGAGCTGGGACACCACTACACACTAGAGCTGGGACATTACTACACACTAGAGCTGGGACACCACTACACACTAGAGCTGGGACACCACTAGAGCTGGGACACCACTAGAGCTGGGACACCACTAGAGCTGGGACACCACTAGAGCTGGGACACCACTACACACTAGAGCTGGGACACCACTACACACTAGAGCTGGGACACCACTACACACTAGAGCTGGGACACCACTAGAGCTGGGACACCACTAGAGCTGGGACACCACTACACACTAGAGCTGAGACACCACTACACACTAGAGCTGAGACACCACTACACACTAGAGCTGAGACACCACTACACACTAGAGCTGAGACACCACTACACACTAGAGCTGGGACACCACTAGAGCTGGGACACCACTACACACTAGAGCTGGGACACCACTAGAGCTGGGACACCACTACACACTAGAGCTGGGACACCACTACACACTAGAGCTGGGACATCACTACACACTAGAGCTGGGACACCACTAGAGCTGGGACACCACTAGAGCTGGGACACCATTAACATCTGCTAACCATGTGTATGTGACCATTAACATCTGCTAACCATGTGTATGTGACCATTAACATCTGCTAACCATGTGTATGTGACCATTAACATCTGCTAACCATGTGTATGTGACCAATAACATCTGCTAACCATGTGTATGTGACCAATAACATCTGCTAACCATGTGTATGTGACCAATAACATGTCCTAGAGCTGGCACACCACTAGAGCTGGGACACCACTACACACTAGAGCTGGGACACCACTACACACTAGAGCTGGGACACCACTACACACTAGAGCTGGGACACCACTACACACTAGAGCTGGGACACCACTACACACTAGAGCTGGGACACCACTAGAGCTGGGACACCACTAGAGCTGGGACACCACTACACACTAGAGTTGGGACATCACTACACACTAGAGTTGGGACACCACTAGAGCTGGGACATCATTAGAGCTGGGACATCACTAGAGTTGGGACATTACTACACACTAGAGCTGGGACACCACTAGAGCTGGGACACCACTAGAGCTGGGACACCACTACACACTAGAGCTGGGACACCACTAGAGCTGGGACACCACTACACGCTAGAGCTGGGACATCACTAGAGCTGGGACATCACTACACACTAGAGCTGGGACACCACTACACACTAGAGCTGGGACACCACTACACACTAGAGCTGGGACACCACTACACACTAGAGCTGGGACACCACTAGAGCTGGGACACCACTAGAGCTGAGACACCACTACACACTAGAGCTGGGACACCACTACACACTAGAGCTGGGACACCACTAGAGCTGGGACACCACTACACACTAGAGCTGGGACACCACTACACACTAGAGCTGGGACACCACTACACACTAGAGCTGAGACACCACTACACACTAGAGCTGAGACACCACTACACACTAGAGCTGGGACATCACTACACACTAGAGCTGGGACACCACTAGAGCTGGGACACCACTAGAGCTGGGACACCACTACACACTAGAGCTGGGACACCCCTACACACTAGAGCTGGGACACCACTAGAGCTGGGACACCACTACACACTAGAGCTGGGACATCACTACACACTAGAGTTGGGACATTACTACACACTAGAGCTGGGACACCACTAGAGCTGGGACACCACTAGAGCTGGGACATCACTACACACTAGAGCTGGGACACCACTACACACTAGAGCTGGGACACCACTACACACTAGAGCTGGGACATTACTACACACTAGAGCTGGGACACCACTACACACTAGAGCTGGGACATTACTACACACTAGAGCTGGGACACCACTACACACTAGAGCTGGGACACCACTAGAGCTGGGACATCACTACACACTAGAGCTGGGACACCACTACACACTAGAGCTGGGACACCACTAGAGCTGGGACACCACTACACACTAGAGCTGGGACACCACTACACACTAGAGCTGGGACACCACTACACACTAGAGCTGGGACATTACTACACACTAGAGCTGGGACACCACTACACACTAGAGCTGGGACATTACTACACACTAGAGCTGGGACACCACTACACACTAGAGCTGGGACACCACTAGAGCTGGGACATCACTACACACTAGAGCTGGGACACCACTACACACTAGAGCTGGGACACCACTAGAGCTGGGACACCACTACACACTAGAGCTGGGACATTACTACACACTAGAGCTGGGACACCACTACACACTAGAGCTGGGACATTACTACACACTAGAGCTGGGACATCACTACACACTAGAGCTGGGACACCACTACACACTAGAGCTGGGACACCACTAGAGCTGGGACACCACTAGAGCTGGGACACCACTAGAGCTGGGACACCACTAGAGCTGGGACATCACTAGAGCTGGGACACCACTACACACTAGAGCTGGGACACCACTACACACTAGAGCTGGGACACCACTACACACTAGAGCTGGGACACCACTAGAGCTGGGACACCACTACACACTAGAGCTGGGACACCACTACACACTAGAGCTGAGACACCACTACACACTAGAGCTGAGACACCACTACACACTAGAGCTGGGACATCACTACACACTAGAGCTGGGACACCACTACACACTAGAGCTGAGACACCACTACACACTAGAGCTGGGACACCACTAGAGCTGGGACACCACTAGAGCTGGGACACCACTACACACTAGAGCTGGGACACCACTAGAGCTGGGACACCACTACACACTAGAGCTGGGCCACCACTAGAGCTGGGACACCACTAACATCTGCTAACCATGTGTATGTGACCATTAACATCTGCTAACCATGTGTATGTGACCATTAACATCTGCTAACCATGTGTATGTGACCAATAACATGTCCTAGAGCTGGGACACCACTACACACTAGAGCTGGGACACCACTACACACTAGAGCTGGGACACCACTACACACTAGAGCTGAGACACCACTACACACTAGAGCTGAGACACCACTACACACTAGAGCTGGGACATCACTACACACTAGAGCTGGGACACCACTAGAGCTGGGACACCACTAGAGCTGGGACACCACTACACACTAGAGCTGGGACACCACTACACACTAGAGCTGGGACACCACTAGAGCTGGGACACCACTACACACTAGAGCTGGGACATCACTACACACTAGAGTTGGGACATTACTACACACTAGAGCTGGGACACCACTAGAGCTGGGACACCACTAGAGCTGGGACATCACTACACACTAGAGCTGGGACACCACTACACACTAGAGCTGGGACATTACTACACACTAGAGCTGGGACACCACTACACACTAGAGCTGGGACATTACTACACACTAGAGCTGGGACACCACTACACACTAGAGCTGGGACACCACTAGAGCTGGGACATCACTACACACTAGAGCTGGGACACCACTACACACTAGAGCTGGGACACCACTAGAGCTGGGACACCACTAAACACTAGAGCTGGGAAATTACTACACACTAGAGCTGGGACACCACTACACACTAGAGCTGGGACATTACTACACACTAGAGCTGGGACATCACTACACACTAGAGCTGGGACACCACTACACACTAGAGCTGGGACACCACTAGAGCTGGGACACCACTAGAGCTGGGACATCACTAGAGCTGGGACACCACTAGAGCTGGGACATCACTAGAGCTGGGACACCACTACACACTAGAGCTGGGACACCACTACACACTAGAGCTGGGACACCACTACACACTAGAGCTGGGACACCACTAGAGCTGGGACACCACTACACACTAGAGCTGGGACACCACTACACACTAGAGCTGAGACACCACTACACACTAGAGCTGAGACACCACTACACACTAGAGCTGGGACATCACTACACACTAGAGCTGGGACACCACTACACACTAGAGCTGAGACACCACTACACACTAGAGCTGGGACACCACTAGAGCTGGGACACCACTAGAGCTGGGACACCACTACACACTAGAGCTGGGACACCACTAGAGCTGGGACACCACTACACACTAGAGCTGGGACACCACTAGAGCTGGGACACCACTACACACTAGAGCTGGGACACCACTACACACTAGAGCTGGGACACCACTAGAGCTGGGACACCACTAGAGCTGGGACACCACTAACATCTGCTAACCATGTGTATGTGACCATTAACATCTGCTAACCATGTGTATGTGACCATTAACATCTGCTAACCATGTGTATGTGACCATTAACATCTGCTAACCATGTGTATGTGACCAATAACATCTGCTAACCATGTGTATGTGACCAATAACATCTGCTAACCATGTGTATGTGACCAATAACATGTCCTAGAGCTGGGACACCACTAGAGCTGGGACACCACTACACACTAGAGCTGGGACACCACTACACACTAGAGCTGGGACACCACTACACACTAGAGCTGGGACACCACTAGAGCTGGGACACCACTACACATTAGAGCTGGGACACCACTACACACTAGAGCTGAGTCACCACTACACACTAGAGCTGGGACACCACTAGAGCTGAGACACCACTACACATTAGAGCTGGGACACCACTACACACTAGAGCTGAGACACCACTACATACTAGAGCTGGGACACCACTAGAGCTGAGACACCACTACACACTAGAGCTGGGACATCACTACACACTAGAGCTGGGACACCACTAGAGCTGGGACACCACTAGAGCTGGGACACCACTACACACTAGAGCTGGGACACCACTACACACTAGAGCTGGGACACGACTAGAGCTGGGACACCACTAGAGCTGGGACACCACTAGAGCTGAGACACCACTACACACTAGAGCTGGGACACCACTACACACTAGAGCTGGGACACCACTAGAGCTGGGACACCACTACACACTAGAGCTGGGACACCACTAGAGCTGGGACACCACTAACATCTGCTAACCATGTGTATGTGACCAATAACATGTCCTAGAGCTGGGACACCACTACACACTAGAGCTGGGACACCACTACACACTAGAGCTGGGACACCACTACACACTAGAGCTGAGACACCACTACACACTAGAGCTGAGACACCACTACACACTAGAGCTGGGACATCACTACACACTAGAGCTGGGACACCACTAGAGCTGGGACACCACTAGAGCTGGGACACCACTACACACTAGAGCTGGGACACCCCTACACACTAGAGCTGGGACACCACTAGAGCTGGGACACCACTACACACTAGAGCTGGGACATCACTACACACTAGAGTTGGGACATTACTACACACTAGAGCTGGGACACCACTAGAGCTGGGACACCACTAGAGCTGGGACATCACTACACACTAGAGCTGGGACACCACTACACACTAGAGCTGGGACATTACTACACACTATAGCTGGGACACCACTACACACTAGAGCTGGGACATTACTACACACTAGAGCTGGGACACCACTACACACTAGAGCTGGGACACCACTAGAGCTGGGACATCACTACACACTAGAGCTGGGACACCACTACACACTAGAGCTGGGACACCACTAGAGCTGGGACACCACTACACACTAGAGCTGGGACATTACTACACACTAGAGCTGGGACACCACTACACACTAGAGCTGGGACATTACTACACACTAGAGCTGGGACACCACTAGAGCTGGGGCACCACTAGAGCTGGGACACCACTAGAGCTGGGACACCACTAGAGCTGGGACACCACTAGAGCTGGGACATCACTAGAGCTGGGACATCACTAGAGCTGGGACACCACTACACACTAGAGCTGGGACACCACTACACACTAGAGCTGGGACACCACTACACACTAGAGCTGGGACACCACTAGAGCTGGGACACCACTACACACTAGAGCTGGGACACCACTACACACTAGAGCTGAGACACCACTACACACTAGAGCTGAGACACCACTACACACTAGAGCTGGGACACCACTACACACTAGAGCTGGGACACCACTACACACTAGAGCTGAGACACCACTACACACTAGAGCTGGGACACCACTAGAGCTGGGACACCACTAGAGCTGGGACACCACTAGAGCTGGGACACCACTACACACTAGAGCTGGGACACCACTAGAGCTGGGACACCACTACACACTAGAGCTGGGACACCACTAGAGCTGGGACACCACTACACACTAGAGCTGGGACACCACTACACACTAGAGCTGGGACACCACTAGAGCTGGGACACCACTAACATCTGCTAACCATGTGTATGTGACCATTAACATCTGCTAACCATGTGTATGTGACCATTAACATCTGCTAACCATGTGTATGTGACCATTAACATCTGCTAACCATGTGTATGTGACCAATAACATCTGCTAACCATGTGTATGTGACCAATAACATCTGCTAACCATGTGTATGTGACCAATAACATGTCCTAGAGCTGGGACACCACTAGAGCTGGGACACCACTACACACTAGAGCTGGGACACCACTACACACTAGAGCTGGGACACCACTACACACTAGAGCTGGGACACCACTAGAGCTGGGACACCACTACACATTAGAGCTGGGACACCACTACACACTAGAGCTGAGTCACCACTACACACTAGAGCTGGGACACCACTAGAGCTGAGACACCACTACACATTAGAGCTGGGACACCACTACACACTAGAGCTGAGACACCACTACACACTAGAGCTGGGACACCACTAGAGCTGAGACACCACTACACACTAGAGCTGGGACATCACTACACACTAGAGCTGGGACACCACTAGAGCTGGGACACCACTAGAGCTGGGACACCACTACACACTAGAGCTGGGACACCCCTACACACTAGAGCTGGGACACCACTAGAGCTGGGGCACCACTAGAGCTGGGACACCACTACACACTAGAGCTGGGACACCACTACACACTAGAGTTGGGACATTACTACACACTAGAGCTGGGACACCACTAGAGCTGGGACACCACTAGAGCTGGGACATCACTACACACTAGAGCTGGGACACCACTACACACTAGAGCTGGGACATTACTACACACTAGAGCTGGGACACCACTAAACACTAGAGCTGGGACATTACTACACACTAGAGCTGGGACACCACTACACACTAGAGCTGGGACACCACTAGAGCTGGGACATCACTACACACTAGAGCTGGGACACCACTACACACTAGAGCTGGGACACCACTAGAGCTGGGACACCACTACACACTAGAGCTGGGACATTACTACACACTAGAGCTGGGACACCACTACACACTAGAGCTGGGACACCACTAGAGCTGGGACACCACTAGAGCTGGGACACCACTAGAGCTGGGACACCACTAGAGCTGGGACACCACTAGAGCTGGGACATCACTAGAGCTGGGACACCACTACACACTAGAGCTGGGACACCACTACACACTAGAGCTGGGACACCAGCTGGGACACCACTAGAGCTGGGACACCACTACACACTAGAGCTGGGACACCACTACACACTAGAGCTGAGACACCACTACACACTAGAGCTGAGACACCACTACACACTAGAGCTGGGACATCACTACACACTAGAGCTGGGACACCACTACACACTAGAGCTGAGACACCACTACACACTAGAGCTGGGACACCACTAGAGCTGGGACACCACTAGAGCTGGGACACCACTACACACTAGAGCTGGGACACCACTAGAGCTGGGACACCACTACACACTAGAGCTGGGACACCACTACACACTAGAGCTGGGACACCACTACACACTAGAGCTGGGACACCACTAGAGCTGGGACATCACTAGAGCTGGGACACCACTAGAGCTGGGACACCACTAGAGCTGGAACACCACTACACACTAGAGCTGGGACACCACTACACACTAGAGCTGGGACACCACTACACACTAGAACTGGGACGATAAACTGAAAATGATCGACACAGACCATAACGATCACTTATAAACTTACTAGAGCTGGGACACCACTACACACTAGAGCTGGGACACCACTAGAGCTGGGACACCACTACACATTAGAGCTGGGACACCACTACACACTAGAGCTGAGTCACCACTACACACTAGAGCTGGGACACCACTAGAGCTGAGACACCACTACACATTAGAGCTGGGACACCACTACACACTAGAGCTGAGACACCACTACACACTAGAGCTGGGACACCACTAGAGCTGAGACACCACTACACACTAGAGCTGGGACACCACTAGAGCTGGGACACCACTAGAGCTGGGACACCACTACACACTAGAGCTGGGACACCCCTACACACTAGAGCTGGGACACCACTAGAGCTGGGGCACCACTAGAGCTGGGACACCACTACACACTAGAGCTGGGACACCACTACACACTAGAGTTGGGACATTACTACACACTAGAGCTGGGACACCACTAGAGCTGGGACACCACTAGAGCTGGGACATCACTACACACTAGAGCTGGGACACCACTACACACTAGAGCTGGGACATTACTACACACTAGAGCTGGGACACCACTACACACTAGAGCTGGGACATTACTACACACTAGAGCTGGGACACCACTACACACTAGAGCTGGGACACCACTAGAGCTGGGACATCACTACACACTAGAGCTGGGACACCACTACACACTAGAGCTGGGACACCACTAGAGCTGGGACACCACTACACACTAGAGCTGGGACATTACTACACACTAGAGCTGGGACATCACTACACACTAGAGCTGGGACATTACTACACACTAGAGCTGGGACACCACTACACACTAGAGCTGGGACACCACTAGAGCTGGGACATCACTACACACTAGAGCTGGGACACCACTACACACTAGAGCTGGGACACCACTAGAGCTGGGACACCACTACACACTAGAGCTGGGACATTACTACACACTAGAGCTGGGACATCACTACACACTAGAGCTGGGACACCACTACACACTAGAGCTGGGACACCACTAGAACTGGGACACCACTAGAGCTGGGACACCACTAGAGCTGGGACACCACTACACACTAGAGCTGGGACACCACTACACACTAGAGCTGGGACACCACTACACACTAGAGCTGGGACACCACTAGAGCTGGGACATCACTAGAGCTGGGACACCACTAGAGCTGGGACACCACTAGAGCTGGAACACCACTACACACTAGAGCTGGGACACCACTACACACTAGAGCTGGGACACCACTACACACTAGAACTGGGACGATAAACTGAAAATGATCGACACAGACCATAACGATCACTTATAAACTTACTAGAGCTGGGACACCACTACACACTAGAGCTGGGACACCACTAGAGCTGGGACACCACTACACATTAGAGCTGGGACACCACTACACACTAGAGCTGAGTCACCACTACACACTAGAGCTGGGACACCACTAGAGCTGAGACACCACTACACATTAGAGCTGGGACACCACTACACACTAGAGCTGAGACACCACTACACACTAGAGCTGGGACACCACTAGAGCTGAGACACCACTACACACTAGAGCTGGGACATCACTACACACTAGAGCTGGGACACCACTAGAGCTGGGACACCACTAGAGCTGGGACACCACTAGAGCTGGGACACCACTACACACTAGAGCTGGGACACCCCTACACACTAGAGCTGGGACACCACTAGAGCTGGGGCACCACTAGAGCTGGGACACCACTACACACTAGAGCTGGGACACCACTACACACTAGAGTTGGGACATTACTACACACTAGAGCTGGGACACCACTAGAGCTGGGACACCACTAGAGCTGGGACATCACTACACACTAGAGCTGGGACACCACTACACACTAGAGCTGGGAAATTACTACACACTAGAGCTGGGACACCACTACACACTAGAGCTGGGACACCACTACACACTAGAGCTGGGACACCACTACACACTAGAGCTGGGACACCACT
Organism: Salvelinus alpinus; assembly: GCF_045679555.1. Classification (NCBI taxonomy): domain Eukaryota; kingdom Metazoa; phylum Chordata; class Actinopteri; order Salmoniformes; family Salmonidae; genus Salvelinus; species Salvelinus alpinus. The sequence continues at coordinate 45,851,301 of NC_092110.1, read as the reverse complement.
AGAGCTGGGACATCACTAGAGCTGGGACACCACTAGAGCTGGGACACCACTAGAGCTGGAACACCACTACACACTAGAGCTGGGACACCACTACACACTAGAGCTGGGACACCACTACACACTAGAACTGGGACGATAAACTGAAAATGATCGACACAGACCATAACGATCACTTATAAACTTACTAGAGCTGGGACACCACTACACACTAGAGCTGGGACACCACTAGAGCTGGGACACCACTACACATTAGAGCTGGGACACCACTACACACTAGAGCTGAGTCACCACTACACACTAGAGCTGGGACACCACTAGAGCTGAGACACCACTACACATTAGAGCTGGGACACCACTACACACTAGAGCTGAGACACCACTACACACTAGAGCTGGGACACCACTAGAGCTGAGACACCACTACACACTAGAGCTGGGACACCACTAGAGCTGGAACACCACTAGAGCTGGGACACCACTAGAGCTGGGACACCACTACACACTAGAGCTGGGACACCCCTACACACTAGAGCTGGGACACCACTAGAGCTGGGGCACCACTAGAGCTGGGACACCACTACACACTAGAGCTGGGACACCACTACACACTAGAGTTGGGACATTACTACACACTAGAGCTGGGACACCACTAGAGCTGGGACACCACTAGAGCTGGGACATCACTACACACTAGAGCTGGGACACCACTACACACTAGAGCTGGGACATTACTACACACTAGAGCTGGGACACCACTACACACTAGAGCTGGGACATTACTACACACTAGAGCTGGGACACCACTACACACTAGAGCTGGGACACCACTAGAGCTGGGACATCACTACACACTAGAGCTGGGACACCACTACACACTAGAGCTGGGACACCACTAGAGCTGGGACACCACTACACACTAGAGCTGGGACATTACTACACACTAGAGCTGGGACATCACTACACACTAGAGCTGGGACACCACTACACACTAGAGCTGGGACACCACTAGAACTGGGACACCACTAGAGCTGGGACACCACTAGAGCTGGGACACCACTACACACTAGAGCTGGGACACCACTACACACTAGAGCTGGGACACCACTACACACTAGAGCTGGGACACCACTAGAGCTGGGACATCACTAGAGCTGGGACACCACTAGAGCTGGGACACCACTAGAGCTGGAACACCACTACACACTAGAGCTGGGACACCACTACACACTAGAGCTGGGACACCACTACACACTAGAACTGGGACGATAAACTGAAAATGATCGACACAGACCATAACGATCACTTATAAACTTACTAGAGCTGGGACACCACTACACACTAGAGCTGGGACACCACTAGAGCTGGGACACCACTACACATTAGAGCTGGGACACCACTACACACTAGAGCTGAGTCACCACTACACACTAGAGCTGGGACACCACTAGAGCTGAGACACCACTACACATTAGAGCTGGGACACCACTACACACTAGAGCTGAGACACCACTACACACTAGAGCTGGGACACCACTAGAGCTGAGACACCACTACACACTAGAGCTGGGACATCACTACACACTAGAGCTGGGACACCACTAGAGCTGGGACACCACTAGAGCTGGGACACCACTAGAGCTGGGACACCACTACACACTAGAGCTGGGACACCCCTACACACTAGAGCTGGGACACCACTAGAGCTGGGGCACCACTAGAGCTGGGACACCACTACACACTAGAGCTGGGACACCACTACACACTAGAGTTGGGACATTACTACACACTAGAGCTGGGACACCACTAGAGCTGGGACACCACTAGAGCTGGGACATCACTACACACTAGAGCTGGGACACCACTACACACTAGAGCTGGGAAATTACTACACACTAGAGCTGGGACACCACTACACACTAGAGCTGGGACATTACTACACACTAGAGCTGGGACACCACTACACACTAGAGCTGGGACACCACTAGAGCTGGGACATCACTACACACTAGAGCTGGGACACCACTACACACTAGAGCTGGGACACCACTAGAGCTGGGACACCACTACACACTAGAGCTGGGACATTACTACACACTAGAGCTGGGACACCACTAGAACTGGGACACCACTAGAGCTGGGACACCACTAGAGCTGGGACACCACTAGAGCTGGGACACCACTAGAGCTGGGACACCACTACACACTAGAGCTGGGACACCACTACACACTAGAGCTGAGACACCACTACACACTAGAGCTGAGACACCACTACACACTAGAGCTGGGACATCACTACACACTAGAGCTGGGACACCACTACACACTAGAGCTGAGACACCACTACACACTAGAGCTGGGACACCACTAGAGCTGGGACACCACTAGAGCTGGGACACCACTACACACTAGAGCTGGGACACCACTAGAGCTGGGACACCACTACACACTAGAGCTGGGACACCACTAGAGCTGGGACACCACTACACACTAGAGCTGGGACACCACTAGAGCTGGGACACCACTAGAGCTGAGACACCACTACACACTAGAGCTGGGACACCACTACACACTAGAGCTGGGACACCACTACACACTAGAGCTGGGACACCACTACACACTAGAGCTGGGACACCACTACACACTAGAGCTGGGACACCACTAGAGCTGGGACATCACTAGAGCTGGGACACCACTAGAGCTGGGACACCACTAGAGCTGGAACACCACTACACACTAGAGCTGGGACACCACTACACACTAGAGCTGGGACACCACTACACACTAGAACTGGGACGATAAACTGAAAATGATCGACACAGACCATAACGATCACTTATAAACTGCAATTTGCTGATATCGTTCAATACGATAAGTAGCCTAGAGCTAGAGAAATGTGAAGTTTTAAATGAAACATGTTTGCTAATCAAATCAAATGTTATTGGTCACATACACATGGTTAGCAGATGTTATTGGACACATGGTTAGCAGATGTTAATGGTCACACACATGGTTAGCAGTCGTCTGCTAATATGGTTGTCAATGGGACAAGTGATGGCTACAGGATTCAAACTAGTAGTTTAAAGGAGATTTTGTTTTAAACGGTGGCACAAATGAACGTTCTAAACATATTGTTCTGTTTACTGCTATCACATTAATTCAGACAATTGATCACCATATATCCCCCAGCTCTAACACACACACACACACACACACTTCAGAGAGGAAGTCACACACAGATCATTATCGTATTCAGTCAATTCATGGCCATTTGGATTCCTTTATATATCGCCCTTCTCTACACGCGTTGAATATTGACATTCAAAAGAGGTTAATGCATCTTCAACATGGCAACCAGACTTCCTGAGGTAACTGTCACACTAGTGAAAGTGCAGCAGAACAGACTACTCAGGTATAGGTGTAATCCAGGTGTTGGTCAGATGTTGGAAACAATAACCGTGGTAACCACTCACCTCTCGTCGCCGTGACGCCCAGCAGCTCTGTTTGATCTTCCAGACGACTGCCGCCACCAGGAGGAGGGACAGGAAGCAGCTGGGAGGAAACAGGAAGAGAAGGGGTTAGAGACAGGAAGAGGAGGCGTTAGAGACAGGAAGAGGAGGCTTTAGAGACAGGAAGAGGAGGCTTTAGAGACAGGAGGAGGAGGCGTTAGAGACAGGAAGCAGATGGAAGGAGACAGGAAGAGAAAGGGTTAGAGACAGGAAGCAGCTGGGAGAAGACAGGAAGAGGAGGAGTTAGAGATAGGACTCTTTACTGGTCTCTCATTCCTCTCCTTCTGCCTCTGGGAATCCCTAAGACAGGGGTCAGCCCCAGGTCTCTCTGGGAATCCCTAAGACAGGGGTCAGCCCCAGCTCCCTCTGGGAATCTCTAAGACAGGGGTCAGCCCCAGCTCCCTCTGGGAATCCCTAAGACAGGGGTCAGCCCCAGGTGATTTTATTTGAACTCCAAACGTTTTACAAAAAAATAAGAAATGGTTGGGGGGGGGTTGTAAAGAAAATCCAGAATTAATCTAAAAATGAGTTTTATTTAGGAAATCTGTCCATCAAGTAGTCCCACAAATAAAACATGAACATACAGAGCCATCAGAAAGTATTCATACCCTTGACTTATTCCACATTTTGTTGCGTTATAGCCTGAATTAAAAATTGATTAAATATATATTTTTTCTCACCCATCTACACACAATACCCCATAACGACGAAGTGAAAACATATTATTAGAGAGTTTAGCAAATATATTGAAAAAGAAATACAGAAAAATCTAATTTACATAAGTATTCACACCCAAGTCAAAACTTTGTTGAAGCAACTTTGGCAGCAATTACAGCTGTGAGCCATTTTTTATATTGAACCTTTATTTAACATGGCAAGGCAGTTAAGAACAAATTCTTATTCACAATGACGGCCTACCCCGGCGAAACCCGGACACTAGGCCAATTGTACTCCGCCCTATGGGAGTCCCAATCACGCCCGGTTGTGATACAGCCTGGATTCGAACCAGGGTGTATGTAGTGACACCTCAAGCACTGAGATGCAGTGCCTTAGACCGCTGTGCCAGGTCTCTAAGAGCTGTGAGTGTTTCTGGGTAAGTCTCTAAGAGCTGTGAGTGTTTCTGGGTAAGTCTCTAAGAGCTGTGAGTCTTTCTGGGTAAGTCTCTAAGAGCTTTTCACAACATTTACCCTTTCATTATTTTCTAAATTCTTCAGCTCTGTCAAATTGGTTGCTGATCGTTGCTAGACAACCATTTTCAGGTCTTGCCGTAGATTATCAACTAGATTTAAGTCAAAACTGTAACTCGGCCCCTTAGGAACATTCACTGTCTTCTTGGTAAGAAACTCCAGTGTAGATTTGGCATTGTGTGAAAGGTGAATTCATCTCCCACTGTCTGGTGGAAAGCAGACTGAACCAGGTTTTCCTCTAGGATTTAGCCTATATTTAGCTCCATTCCGTTTATTTGTTATCCTGAAAAACTCCCCAGTCCTTAACGATTACAAGCATACCCATAACATGATGCAGCCACCACTATGATTGAAATTATGGAGAGTGGTACTCAGTAATGTGTTGTATTTGATTTGCCGCAAACATAACACTTTGTATTCAGGACAAAAAGTGAATTGCTTTGCCACATTTTTTGCCTTGTTGCAAACAGGATGCATGTTTTGGAATATTATTATTCTGTATAGGACTCCTTTAAATCTGTCATTTAGGTTAGTATGTGTTTTATATTTGTATTTTTTATCCATCTACCAATCGGTGCCCTTCTTTGCGAGGCATTGGAAAACCTCCCTGGTTTTTGTGGTTGAAACTGTGTTTGAAATTCAGTGCTCGACTTTAGGCCTTACAGATAATTGTATATGTGTGGGATACAGAGATAGTCATTCAAAAATCAATGTAACTTCCTATGTGACTTGTTAAGCAAATGTTTATTCCTTTCAGCTTTTGATTGAAACATAATTTCACTTTGAGATGATGGGGTATTGCGTGTAGGCCAGTCTGATCCGTATGTGATCGTGTCTCAACGTAATCAACGTATAAACTTATTGTTATTTTCAAATACAATCTATTTTAGGCTCAGTTGTGGTCAATCAGTGTACAGGTGAATCTATTGGCCAACTCCTGCCCCGAAGAGAACATTATCTCACCTCTACCCCCCCTATTACAGGTGAGGAAGAGGAGGAATGTGGAGGAGGAGAAGGAGAGGAAGGACTAGGAGAGGGAGAGTACCTTTCTTCACTCAAACCCCACTGATCCTGGTCATCTATAATTAACTAGACACAGAGTAGTGCTGCACAGAACTAGCCAATCCCAGTCCAGAACCCAAAGAGAATCCAAAGCCTCTCAACCAATCAGATCCCCTGAGCTGCTGCTGGGAAACAGCCTCTCCCCAAGCTGATGACCTCGCCAAAAGGTCAGAGAGAGAGAGGGAGAACGAGAGTTGGAAGAGGGAGAGATATGGTGAGAGGGGACACTCTTTTCATGCCATGTCGCCTGCTGGGCGGTGCTATATGCCTCACAAGTAGTGTAGGAGGGCTACCGTAATAGATGAATGGGGCTAGTAGAGGAGGACTACTGTAATAGATGAATGGGGATAGTAGAGGAGGACTACTGTAATAGATGAATGGGGATAGTAGAGGAGGACTACTGTAATAGATGAATGGGGCTAGTAGAGGAGGACTACTGTAATAGATGAATGGGGATAGTAGAGGAGGACTACTGTAATAGATGAATGGGGCTAGTAGAGGAGGACTACTGTAATAGATGAATGGGGATAGTAGAGGAGGACTACTGTAATAGATGAATGGGGCTAGTAGAGGAGGACTACTGTAATAGATGAATGGGGATAGTAGAGGAGGACTACTGTAATAGATGAATGGGGCTAGTAGAGGAGGACTACTGTAATAGATGAATGGGGATAGTAGAGGAGGACTACTGTAATAGATGAATGGGGCTAGTAGAGGAGGACTACTGTAATAGATGAATGGGGATAGTAGAGGAGGACTACTGTAATAGATGAATGATGAATGGGGCTAGTTAGTGTAGGAGGACTACTGTAATAGATGAATGGGGCTAGTAGAGGAGGACTACTGTAATAGATGAATGGGGCTAGTTAGTGTAGGAGGACTACTGTAATAGATGAATGGGGCTAGTAGAGGAGGACTACTGTAATAGATGAATGGGGCTAGTTAGTGTAGGAGGACTACTGTAATAGATCAATGGGGCTAGTAGAGGAGGACTACTGTAATATATGAATGGGGATAGTATAGGAGGACTACTGTAATAGATGAATGATGAATGGGGCTAGTTAGTGTAGGAGGACTACTGTAATAGATCAATGGGGCTAGTTAGTGTAGGAGGACTACTGTAATAGATCAATGGGGCTAGTAGAGGAAGACTACTGTAATATATGAATGGGGCTAGTGTAGGAGGACTACTGTAATAGATGAACGGGGCTAGTTAGTGTAGGAGGACTACTGTAATAGATCAATGGGGCTAGTAGAGGAGGACTACTGTAATATATGAATGGGGCTAGTTAGTGTAGCAGGACTACTGTAATAGATGAATGGGACTAGTTAGTGTATGAGGACTACTGTAATAGATGAATGGGGATAGTTAGTTTAGGAGGACTACTGTAATAGATTATTGGGGCTAGTAGAGGAGGACTACTGTAATAGATGAATGGGGCTAGTAGAGGAGGACTACTGTAATAGATGAATGGGGCTAGTTAGTGTAGGAGGACTACTGTAATAGATGAATGGGGCTAGTTAGTGTAGGAGGACTACTGTAATAGATGAATGGGGCTAGTTAGTGTAGGAGGACTACTGTAATAGATGAACGGGGCAAGTTAGTGTAGGAGGACTACTGTAATAGATGAACGGGGCTAGTTAGTGTAGGAGGACTACTGTAATAGATGAATGGGGCTAGTTAGTGTAGAAGGCCTACTGTAATAGATGAACGGGGCTAGTTAGTGTAGGAGGACTACTGTAATAGATGAATGGGGCTAGTTAGTGTAGGAGGACTACTGTAATAGATGAACGAGGCTAGTTAGTGTAGGAGGACTACTGTAATAGATGAATGGGGCTAGTAGAGGAGGACTACTGTAATAGATGAACGGGGCTAGTTAGTGTAGGAGGACTACTGTAATAGATCAATGGGGCTAGTAGAGGAGGACTACTGTAATATATGAATGGGGCTAGTTAGTGTAGGAGGACTACTGTAATAGATGAATGGGGCTAGTTAGTGTAGGAGGACTACTGTAATAGATGAATGGGGCTAGTTAGTGTAGGAGGACTACTGTAATAGATGAATGGGGCTAGTTAGTGTATGCAGGACTACTGTAATAGATGAATGGGACTAGTTAGTGTAGGAGGACTACTGTAATAGATGAATGGGGATAGTTAGTTTAGGAGGACTACTGTAATAGATCAATGGGGCTAGTAGAGGAGGACTACTGTAATAGATGAACGGGGCTAGTTAGTGTAGGAGGACTACTGTAATAGATGAACGGGGCTAGTTAGTGTAGGAGGACTACTGTAATAGATCAATGGGGCTAGTAGAGGAGGACTACTGTAATAGATGAATGGGGCTAGTAGAGGAGGACTACTGTAATAGATGAATGGGGCTAGTTAGTGTAGGAGGACTACTGTAATATATGAATGGGGCTAGTTAGTGTAGCAGGACTACTGTAATAGATGAATGGGACTAGTTAGTGTATGAGGACTACTGTAATAGATGAATGGGTATAGTTAGTTTAGGAGGACTACTGTAATAGATCAATGGGGCTAGTAGAAGAGGACTACTGTAATAGATGAATGGGGCTAGTAGAGGAGGACTACTGTAATAGATGAATGGGGCTAGTTAGTGTAGGAGGACTACTGTAATAGATGAATGGGGCTAGTTAGTGTAGGAGGACTACTGTAATAGATAAACGGGGCTAGTTAGTGTAGGAGGACTACTGTAATAGATGAATGGGGCTAGTTAGTGTAGAAGGCCTACTGTAATAGATGAACGGGGCTAGTTAGTGTAGGAGGACTACTGTAATAGATCAATGGGGCTAGTAGAGGACTACTGTAATATATGAATGGGGATAGTAGAGGAGGACTACTGTAATAGATGAATGGGGATAGTAGAGGAGGACTACTGTAATAGATGAATGATGAATGGGGCTAGTTAGTGTAGGAGGACTACTGTAATAGATGAAGCGGACTAGTTAGTGTAGGAGGACTACTGTAATAGATCAATGGGGCTAGTAGAGGAGGACTACTGTAATAGATGAACGGGGCTAGTTAGTGTAGGAGGACTACTGTAATAGATGAACGGGGCTAGTTAGTGTAGGAGGACTACTGTAATAGATCAATGGGGCTAGTAGAGGAGGACTACTGTAATATATGAATGGGGCTAGTTAGTGTAGGAGGACTACTGTAATAGATGAATGGGGCTAGTTAGTGTAGGAGGACTACTGTAATAGATGAATGGGCTAGTAGAGGAGGACTACTGTAATAGATGAATGGGACTACTGTAATAGATGAATGGGACTAGTTAGTGTATGAGGACTACTGTAATAGATGAATGGGGATAGTTAGTTTAGGAGGACTACTGTAATAGATCAATGGGGCTAGTAGAGGAGGACTACTGTAATAGATGAACGGGGCTAGTTAGTGTAGGAGGACTACTGTAATAGATGAACGGGGCTAGTTAGTGTAGGAGGACTACTGTAATAGATCAATGGGGCTAGTAGAGGAGGACTACTGTAATATATGAATGGGGCTAGTTAGTGTAGCAGGACTACTGTAATAGATGAATGGGACTAGTTAGTGTATGAGGACTACTGTAATAGATGAATGGGGATAGTTAGTTTAGGAGGACTACTGTAATAGATCAATGGGGCTAGTAGAGGAGGACTACTGTAATATATGAATGGGGCTAGTAGAGGAGGACTACTGTAATAGATGAATGGGGCTAGTTAGTGTAGGAGGACTACTGTAATAGATGAATGGGGCTAGTTAGTGTATGAGGACTACTGTAATAGATGAATGGGGCTAGTTAGTGTAGGAGGACTACTGTAATAGATGAACGGGGCTAGTTAGTGTAGGAGGACTACTGTAATAGATGAACGGGGCTAGTTAGTGTAGGAGGACTCCTGTAATAGATGAATGGGGCTAGTTAGTGTAGAAGGCCTACTGTAATAGATGAACGGGGCTAGTTAGTGTAGGAGGACTACTGTAATAGATGAATGGGGCTAGTTAGTGTAGGAGGACTACTGTAATAGATGAATGGGGCTAGTAGAGGAGGACTACTGTAATAGATGAACGGGGCTAGTTAGTGTAGGAGGACTACTGTAATAGATGAATGGGGCTAGTAGAGGAGGACTACTGTTATAGATCAATGGGGCTAGTAGAGGAGGACTACTGTAATAGATGAACGGGGCTAGTTAGTGTAGGAGGACTACTGTAATAGATGAATGGGGCTAGTAGAGGAGGACTACTGTAATAGATGAACGGGGCTAGTTAGTGTAGGAGGACTACTGTAATAGATGAATGGGGCTAGTAGAGGAGGACTACTGTAATAGATGAATGGGGCTAGTAGAGGAGGACTACTGTAATAGATGAATGGGGCTAGTTAGTGTAGGAGGCCTACTGTAATAGATGAATGGGGCTAGTAGAGGAGGACTACTGTAATAGATGAATGGGGCTAGTTAGTGTAGGAGGATTACTGTTCCATCACTGTTCCATCAATGTTCCATCAATGTTCTATCAATGTTCCATCACTGTTCAATCACTGTTCCATCAATGTTCTATCAATGTCCCATCACTGTTCCATCAATGTTCCATCACTATTCCATCACTGTTCCATCACTGTTCTATCAATGTTCCATCACTGTTCCATCACTGTTCCATCACTGTTCTATCACTGTTCCATCACTGTTCCATCAATGTTCCATCACTGTTCCATCACTGTTCCATCACTGTTCCATCACTGTTCTATCAATGTCCCATCACTGTTCCATCAATGTTCCATCACTGTTCCATCAATGTTCCATCAATGTTCCATCACTGTTCCATCACTGTTCCATCACTGTTCCATCACTGTTCCATCACTGTTCCATCAATGTTCCATCAATGTTCCATCACTGTTCCATCACTGTTCCATCACTGTTCTATCACTGTTCCATCACTGTTCCATCAATGTTCCATCAATGTTCTATCACTGTTCCATCACTGTTCCATCACTGTTCCATCAATGTTCTATCACTGTTCCATCACTGTTCCATCACTGTTCCATCACTGTTCCATCACTGGTCTATCACTGGTCTATCACTGGTCTATCACTGTTCCATCACTGTTCCATCACTGTTCCATCACTGTTCCATCAATGTTCCATCACTGTTCCATCACTGTTCCATCACTGTTCCATCACTGTTCCATCAATGTTCCATCACTGTTCCATCACTGTTCTATCACTGTTCCATCAATGTTCTATCACTGTTCTATCAATGTTCTATCACTGTTCCATCAATGATCCATCACTGTTCCATCAATGATCCATCACTGTTCTATCAATGCTCCATCACAGCTCCATCACAGCTCCATCACAGCTCCATCACTCCTGTTGTGTTGATAGGCAAGCTCCGAATTGAATTCACAAGTAAGCAACAGTACTTATAAACTCTTCCAGGTCGCTCAGATATAAACTGACCTTAAGACACAAACACACACACACACACAGTTAAACACTGTCTCTCTAGCATACGTGTGACATCCAGGGAGCCACACACCCTCTGTATTTCTGTCCCACTCTGCTGTTGGTCTGGTTCTGAGACCGATAACACATTACAGCAGTATTACATTCCTACACTCTACCAGCAACCCACCATTACATTTACATTTAAGTCATTTAGCAGACGCTCTTATCCAGAGCGACTTACAAATTGGATGAGGTTCCAGAGTTCTGCTATCCACCAACATCGCCGTGGCTACACGTAGTGTGGTGTTGGACTGTTGGTATCCACAGTGACAGAGAGAGGAAGAGGAGAAGGACGAGGAAGAGGATAATGAACAGGAGGAGGAAGAAATGAGGAAGAAGAGGCGGCGCTCACCTGAAGAACGTGACGAAGAACTGCACCAGATCCATGAAGTTACTGTGCTGAGAGAAGGCAATCTGAGGAGAGGAGAGACAAGTAAACAGACAGGTTAACACAGAGAGAAAGAGACAGACAGGCAGACAGACAGGTTAACAGACAGAGAGAAAGACAGACATGTTAACAGACAGAGAGAAAGACAGACAGGTTAACAGACAGAGAGAAAGACAGAGGCAGACAGACATGTTAACAGACAGAGAGAAAGACAGACAGACATGTTAACAGACAGAGAGAAAGACAGACATGTTAACAGACAGAAAGACAGACAGGCAGACAGACAGGTTAACAGACAGGCAGACAGACAGGTTAACAGACAGGTTAACAGACAGGCAGACAGACAGGTTAACAGACAGGGAGAAAGACAGACAGTTTAACAGACAGAGAGAAAGACAGACAGGCAGACAGACATGTTAACAGAGATGGGTTAAGAGATAGACAGTGAGAAAGCCTGGTATTACTCTGTCATTGTGAAAGTCAAGCCCCCTCCGTCTTTCCTAAATCAGTCTATATAACACAATGTCAGTGTTAGAATCGTAATATCAAACACAACTGGAGTCAGAACCAGTTTTAGGAGGGCATGTAATTTCTGGAATGGTTTTCCCCCGTTGCCCCTCATTTTCCCAACAGTTGGGCCTGCTCCGCTCCTTCTCCCAAAGTAGTTGATGGTGCCGTGCCCAGTTGATAATCACTATAACTATACCGAAACTCATTTCACACATATAACAGATGACATAAATAAAGTAAAGTATGATGGGGCGGTAGGGAGAGAATGGGTGAGTTGATGAGCGATGAGAAGCGAACGATGCAGAATTGTGTCATCACCAATTGTGAATGAAGAACAGGGCCATTCAATTGAATTGATCTATTCTAATTCTATTCTCTAAATGACATGTACCCTATATCAATCCATTCAATTGAATTGATCTACTCTAATTCTATTCTCTAAATGACATGTACCCTATATCAATCCACTCAATGAATTGATCTACTCTAATTCTATTCTCTAAATGACATGTACCCTATATCAATCCACTCAATGAATTGATCTACTCTAATTCTATTCTCTAAATGACATGTACCCTATATCAATCCACTCAATGAATTGATCTACTCTAATTCTATTCTCTAAATGACATGTACCCTATATCAATCCACTCAATGAATTGATCTACTCTAATTCTATTCTCTAAATGACATGTACCCTATATCAATCCACTCAATCCAAGCAATGAATTGTGATGATCATTCTTCTGATTCTCAGCCCAGAACCTACACCTTCAAGGATTAAGCGCAAAATAGCCAGAACGATGCGCACTGAGCAGGTGCCCGCTGCCACCACCAAATGAAACGGTGTGAGACAGGAGGGGTGAGACAGGAGGGGTGAGACAGGAGGGGACGGCACCGTTCGGATAGAACGAGGCGGTGACAATGCTACGGGCTGATTATCGCACTACAGACCTGGGTTCGATCCCTGCCGGCAGTGACCGGGAGACCCGTGACGCGGCGCACAATTGGTCCTTGTGGCACGCCGGGCGCCCGGAAGCTGACTTTCGGTCGCCAGCTTGACAGTGTTTCCTCCCGACACATTGGTGCGGCTGGCTTCCGGGTTAAGCGAGCAGTGTGTCAAGAAACAGTGTGGCTTGGCTGGGTCGTGTTTCGGAGGACGCACGGCTCTAGACCGTCGCCTCTCCCGAGTCTAAAGGGGAGTTGCAGCGATGGGACAAGACTGTAACTACCAATTGGATATCTCGAAATTGGGGAGAAAAAGGGTAAGAAGTAAAAAATATATAAAAAATAATAAAATTAGCAACTCACTCACCAGTTTCCGTTCCTCTGACTATTTAATAACATTACATATTGTATTCTGTCTCTGTTGTTCATTCAGTTAAGCCTGTACTCCAATGAAATGACATTATTGTTTTTAAGCTGATATTCACTATTTATCAAGTACACTTGGTGCTTATAATGAGGGTTAGGCTACTGATGTTTTCACCATTTGACCGTGCATCTTGGTGATTGGGGAATTTTAATTTTTTATCATTGTAAAAAGAAGCTGTTACCGTGTTCAAATGCTTTTTGTTTCATAGTTGTAACAAAGGCACATATCATTTGCGGCGTGCATCATCAGCAGTCATTGTAGCCTGTTATTTCACTTCCCCTAGATGTGAGAACCATGAGCCCACCAAACGTTGCACCATGTCTACAATGTAGAAAACACGCCACTAGTCTAAACCGTTTAATAGCTAGGCTATCCACATTACCAAACCGGTCAATAGTTAGGCTATCCACATTACCAAACCGGTCAATAGCTAGGCTATCCACATTACCAAACCGTTTAATAGCTAGGCTATCCACATTACCAAACCGTTTAATAGCTAGGCTATCCATATTACCAAACCGTTTAATAGCTAGGCTATCCACATAACCAAAACGTTTAATAGTTAGGCTATCCATATTACCAAACCGTTTAATAGCTAGGCTATCCACATTACCAAACCGTTTAATAGCTAGGCTATCCATATTACCAAACCGTTTAATAGCTAGGCTATCCATATTACCAAACCGTTTAATAGCTAGGCTATCCACATTACCGTTTAATAGCTTGCTGTCCCCAGTCCACCTGGCCTTGCTGCTATTCCAGTTTCAACTGTTCTGCCTGCGGTTATGGAACCGCCACCTGTCCCAGACCTGCTGTTTTCAACTCTTAATGATCGGCTATGAAAAGCCAACTGAAAATTATTCATGATTATTATTTGACCATGCTTGTCACTTATGAACATTTTGAACATCTTGGCATAGTTCTGTTATAATCTCCACCCGGCACAGCCAGAAGAGGATTGGCCACCCCTCATAGCCTGGTTCCTCTCTAGGTTTCTTCCTAGGTTTTGGCCTTTCTAGGGAGATTTTCCTAGCCAACGTGCTTCTACACCTGCATTGCTTGCTGTTTGGGGTTTTAGGCTGGGTTTCTGTACAGCACTTCGAGATATTAGCTGATGTACGAAGGGCTATATAAAATAAACTTGATTGATTGATTACCAAACCGTTTAATAGCTAGGCTATCCATATTACCAAACCGTTTAATAGCTAGGCTATCCATATTACCAAACCGTTTAATAGCTAGGCTATCCACATAACCAAACCGTTTAATAGCTAGGCTATCCATATTACCAAACCGTTTAATAGCTAGGCTATCCATATTACCAAACCGTTTAATAGCTAGGCTATCCATATTACCAAACCGTTCAATAGTTAGGCTATCCACATAACCAAACCGTTTAATAGCTAGGCTATCCATATTACCAAACCGTTCAATAGCTAGGCTATCCACATTACCAAACCGTTTAATAGCTAGGCTATCCACATTACCAAACCGTTCAATAGCTAGGCTATCCACATTACCAAACCGTTTAATAGCTAGGCTATCCATATTACCAAACCGTTTAATCGCTAGGCTATCCATATTTCCAAACCGTTTAATAGCTAGGCTTTCCATATTACCAAACCGTTTAATAGTTAGGCTATCCACATTACCAACCCGTTTAATAGCTAGGCTATCCACATTACCAAACCGTTTAATAGCTAGGCTATCCACATTACCAAACCGTTTAATAGCTAGGCTATCCATATTACCAAACCGTTTAATAGCTAGGCTATCCACATTACCAAACCGTTTAATAGCTAGGCTATCCACATTACCAAACCGTTTAATAGCTAGGCTATCCATATTACCAAACCGTTTAATAGCTAGGCTATCCATATTACCGGAGCTTCAAAACTTTGGAAATAAAAATCGATTGGAAAGTCAAAGATAATGGTTTCCCCTATCCATCTGTGGATAATGTTTCCCTACGTGACAAATCCAGCTCCAGAACCTGGGGCGGCAGCGTAGCCTAGTGGTTAGAGCGTTGGACTAGTAACCGAAAGGTTACAAGTTCAAATCCCGAGCTGACAAGGTACAAATCTGTGGTTCCGTCCCTGAATAAGGCAGTTAAACCCACCGTCATTCAAAATAAGAATTTGTTCTTAACTGACTTGCCTAGTTAAATAAAAGTAAAATAAAATAAAAAATCTACATTACCGAACCGTTTAATAGCTAGGCAGAGAAAACTTGAGATAAAAATCGATTGGAAAGTCAAAGATAATGGTTTCCCCTATCCTAAAATTTTTCCCTACATGACAAATCCAGCTCCAGAACCTGTCATAGCCTAGCTGGCTAATCTTTTGAATACCGTGTAACAACATACCATTAGTTAGCTAGATAAGGTTGGCATGCTAGCTAGCTCCCTACTTGTTGTTACTGTGGGGTTTTGCTAGGCTTAGCGTGCTAAAATAACTATAAACTAGAAGGATTTTACATTAATTAAAGTTTAAGCTACTGACTCATGTAGGCCTGACAATTTGTCTTTGTTCTCAGGAGTAACAGTTCTCATAGCCTAACCATGAGGCCACAGCCTGAAATATGTGTGTATGCAACAATGTACAAGGGCATAAGATATGAACAGCAGTGTGAAATGTGTGTGTTAAGAAGGGCACTGTACTGTGTGACCGAAACTGTGCTAATCTTAGAGAGGCACAGGAGGGGTGTAGAGGGAGGGGGGTGAATCAGGAGACTGCTGACTATGGTGTACAATAGACAATAATAGATAAACTATACACACGAAGATCATCTGTGAGGTTCTGAATTATGCACTACAACCCAATACTATATGTGATTGAATACTCAAATTGAATATTAGCAACTGTTGTTCTGGGCGCCTGGGTGTCTGTGTGTGTGTGCTGGAAGTAACAGTTAGCTCAGATAAGAAGCTGGGAAGCTGTGGTTAGCCTTGAGCGAGAACAGTGGACAATGTATACAGGTGCAAATAGCTCAGACAATATTACAGAGCTGTCTGACCTCAGTCTTTGGGGTGAAGGAGCGTGATCTACACAGCAACAGCGTCGGGACATCACATGCGCTAAGGGGCTAGGACTAGCTTAAGCGCCAACACCAACGATAGGCTGGGTGAGTCTAAACCACGCCCAGTCTCTACTCTGACAGGCCGGCTCGGAAGCGGGAACTATCTCTGTCATGAGTATATTATAATATCTTTGTCAGGAACAAGTGTCTTCTCTGTTTTTCATCCTGCGTGATGTTACAGTGAACCCGTATATACGGAAATTGCATTTGCCATTTATTAACTTTTGAATTAAACAATTATTTTAACCAAGTTCAGGTGTGCTATTGTTCCTATCTCAGTCGAACCTTCGCAGCCTTAACATTACTTGTCCACTCCACATGGAAATCACCCACAACGTTCTCACCCCTCAATTCGTAAATATGTATCAATTATGTATTAGCAGCCTGCATCATTCTTTGTGAATATGTATTAGCGGCCTGCGTCATTCTTTGTGAATATGTATTAGCGGCCTGCGTCATTCTTTGTGAATATGTATTAGCGGCCTGCATCATTCTTTGTGAATATGTATTAGCGGCCTGCGTCATTCTTTGTGAATATGTATTAGCGGCCTGCGTCATTCTTTGTGAATATGTATTAGCGGCCTGCGTCATTCTTTGTGAATATGTATTAGCGGCCTGCGTCATTCTTTGTGAATATGTATTAGCGGCCTGCGTCATTCTTTGAATATGTATTAGCGGCCTGCGTCATTCTTTGTGAATATGTATTAGCGGCCTGCGTCATTCTTTGTGAATATGTATTAGCGGCCTGCGTCATTCTTTGTGAATATGTATTAGCGGCCTGCGTCATTCTTTGTGAATATGTATTAGCGGCCTGCGTCATTCTTTGTGAATATGTATTAGCAGCCTGCGTCATTCTTTGTGAATATGTATTAGCGGCCTGCGTCATTCTTTGTGAATTGGAAACTAGGTGTATGTCGCACGTCACTACTTCACAGAATAAGCATTTGAATGTAAACATTAATTTTTTTGTTTTAAAATGCGTTGTTTGGCAGAAATGCCTAATGTAAGGTGAACTTTCATGTGCCTTAATAACAAACTTGTATTCCATCCATAAATACGAAAAAAATTGTTAAAATTACAAGCCTAGTTGGTTTAGCCATGGAAAAAGACCCCGTGTTGCCAACTCCTCAGTAAGGAAAGTAGCTATTGGCTGTCCTAAAATGCGCTAAATGACGTCATCACCTAATTTGCATAATTGTCCGTGTGCATCTAATTGTGATGGACGCTGTAGGAGAGAGGACTAACGTCGAGAGAGAGAGAACACCCTAAATATGTTTAGCACTACAAATGAGCAAGCTGCAGAGAGCGGCTCACACAGCGAATAAGAACCAGATATGAGGCCATACTCCTCCTTCACCACTTTATGGACCCCATTGTTAATCCCCGTCATAAGAGGCATTGTCAGTCCCTATCCCCAGGAGTTTCTCTTTTTTAAGACAACACCACAGCCACAACAGCACGGGCTATAGATTTGGCATCTCCTCCAACTCAACAAGCCCCAGAAATGTTGATACCATTGTCTGCTTGGTGTCACTAAAGTACCTTATCACAACCCCCAGGTACTTAGAAACACTTACATCTGTGGACTCATGGAGGAGGAGGCTGAAACGCTGGTCACCCCTCATCTGCGACCAACTCTTCCAGAAAGTATGGTGCTAGAACACCATGAATCATTTCTGTGCTCTTTGTCCTGTGCATTTTGAAGTGGGTAGCAGCAGTGGCGTCTGAGAAAGCAGCTCTACATGCTTCTCCAATGTGATCACATGCCAGCATGGAACAGTGTTCAGCGATAGCTAATGCCATGGTGGCCTCAGACTTTTTTGCAGTGTACATTTTTTTTAACCATAAATGGCAGCTTGTTTTAGATGGAACTGTTATAAGGCTTTGCCTTTTGAGTATGTTTTTGAGTTGTCATGTGTTTTTTTACATCACTAAGTTTGTCGTAGAAATCAGCCTTACAATACAGGCAGTCAGCCTTCGAATTTGAATTCAGAGTTTGATTCCCACTCCTTTCTGTATTTAAGGGTGTACAGTTTAGACTGATGATGAACTAGCCAGCTAGATGTTTAGCTTACGTCACAAAGAGGCACACACACAGTGGACAAGGTGAGTAAGAGACTGAGGCTGTGTGAGTCAAATGCAGTGATGTATTTTAGACAAAGAACATTTTACATTTACATCCCGCCCTGAATGTAAGCCAGGGTGGGATTAGCCAGCGGCGGCTTCCCGCATGAGAGATTCATTTGCAGTCTGGAGAGGTGAACATCTCCTGCTCTGACAACTGGGAGGGACCGCTGCGCGAGGACTGGGCCGCCTGTGAGTGCTTTGGGACGGGGGTGGGGCCCCCGGCAGCACCCGCTGCTTGTTGAGAAGAGTAAGAACGATACGTGCTTTCACGTCAGAGTCTCCAAAAGTCTCCAATAACACACCAGAAAAAGTTGCTAGATTTGTCGCTAATTGATTTTTTTTTTAAATGTGCCGCTAGATGGGTCTGAATACTCGCTAAATATAGTGACAAAGTTGCTAAGTTGGCAACACTGAAAAGACCAGGAACCTTCCCACTAGCCATGATTGGCTGAGATAATGTATGGGCTGGACATTCCCGGGAGATGAGTTTGGATTGGTCTGCCATGTAGTACTCTTCTGTTAATAACATGAGCTGTTCAGTATGTGTTGACAGTCCTTTCTACCGCACCGTTTTTGAAAGATATAACGTTAGCCATCGAGAACTACAAAAGTTCTGCTACTTGTCTCAACAACATCGATGCCCTGAATTTAGCGGGCGCCATCGACAGATCAGTAGGAAAAAGTGATGGGCTCCTTTCTACACACGCCCCAGTCAGTGTGAACCGGAGTGACTTGACACAACGCCGGCCAAACAAGATGTAGCTACAAACAAACCAGAGCTAAATGGTTCCAGTCAGTGTGAACCGGAGTGACTTGACACAACGCCGGCCAAACAAGATGTAGCTACAAACAAAACAGAGTTAAATGGTTCCAGTCAGTGTGAAGCGTTCCTCCATGTATACGAGTAACTACATTTTCCAGATAAGTTTCGAATTTTGTCAGAAGGTCATTATTATTGAAAGTAAAAGCTGTTAGTTAGCTAGCAAACGTTAGCTTGCTGGCTCGCTAGCTAACGAACGTGTATGATCTGTGTAGTAACATTAGTTGAATCAGAAGTACATTTGAATTGCTAGTTCTAGCCTAATGTTAGCTAGTTAAACATTGACCCTAGTCTGTTAGCATTAGCTACCTGCAGATTCATACTACAGCAACGACAATGTTTGTATTGGTAGTAGTATGAGTTGGGGTTATGCCGGTTCGTTGTTTAGCTAGCTAGCTACCTAGCTAGCTACATGTCTAAACAAAAGACTCCACTTCGGGACGGATTATTACATGACCCATCAAGTTAGCCAGGTGTGTCTGGGGGTGATTACGGCCATCAATTGTATTACATGAACATGTGTAGACAATAGTGACCCCTCCACTTAACTAGATGTGACTGGGAGGTGGTTATAGCATTTCCTTCACATGAATTTAGACAAGTGTGTCGGGTCATCTAATAACGATATCTGGACACTTTCTGTTGTTGATATTGCATGTATGCAAGTACTGTCACTGTACCGTTTACACCTTCTGTATCCTGTGCATGTGACGAATAAACGGACATTTTATTTGACATAGCGTGTGTTTACCACATGGCATCACATGTGAATCCTTGAAGAGACGGATGGAACTAAGGCTGAATGGGTGCTGAATGGGTGCTGAATGGGTGCTGAATGGGTGCTGAATGGGTGCTGACTGGGTGCTGAATGGGTGCTGAATGGGTGCTGAATGGGTGCTGAATGGGTGCTGAATGGGGGCTGAATGGGGGCTGAATGGGTGCTGAATGGGGGCTGAATGGGGGCTGAATGGGTGCTGAATGGGTGCTGAATGGGTGCTGAATGGGTGCTGAATGGGTGCTGAATGGGTGGAGACAAAGAAGACCTCTTCACCCAAAACATTCTATGGCTATTTTCTCAAAATTGGGGTTACAGGTTAATTAACTTTCAAAGCAGAATTACTTTCCCATTGTTCCTCAACTGTAGTGTATGATATACCATTTTCTAGCTCTGAGTCTCTACTTCTATCCAATATAAAAAACAGCATTAAACATTTTTCTACATAAGCCAGAATCGAGGTGGTCGGTTACATATAGTAGCCAAATCTTGGGAAAACAAAGTTCCAAAGGCTGGACCTAATATTGTGTATAAGAGGTCCTACAAGAGGTTTTGTAGTGATTCCGATGATAATGTAAAGAATATTTGCTGGTCAGTGGTTTGTAATGAGGAGCACTTGACACATTTCTGAAATAAGACTGTCCTGCTCGGCTCAGGTTACCAATGACCACAAGCCTGCAGAGAGATCCCACCCCCACCAGAGGAGAAGGGATCTCAAGGGATAGGAAGATGGGGGGGGGGGGTTATGACACCTCACGCCCATTGTAAATCTAAGGCAGGAGACCAAATTCCTTTGTCCTCTCACTATGGAGAACTATGGAGAACATTAACATGCAATAAACGGACTTTGGGACAAGGGGTTTCTTCAGCCACAATGGTGGTAATGACGATAGATGGAATATGAAAATGAATGTCATTTTTGTTATGTTATTAAAAGTTAAAGGACAACGTTAAAACGAAAACATTGTAAATGTAATATGTGCTTGATGTTTATACATTGTGTGGAAAATGTCCAAATCAAAGAGCATGTTTTTGTAAAGATGAAATGTGAAGTTAGTTGTCTAAATTGGATCTGAGTCAAATCCAGACCTCCAGCCTCGTAACTTGATACGCCCAGAGAATTGCCCTAAAGGTGGACGACGCCCACTTCTGACCCGAGGGTATAAGACATGTGAGTTAAGAATTAACATATCAGACTAAGTGACCCGAGGGTATAAAACATGTGAGTTAAGAATTAACATATCAGACTAAGTGACCCTGAGCTGCAGCAAAGGTCTGAGTAGTCAACGAACCCAAAACGCAACACGAGGTTGAAGACAAAGGAACCCTTTTCTACCCAAGCTACGGATGAGTAGCTGTGTCTAAGAGGGTGAATTCAAGCCGGACCACCCGGTCTCCACTCCCCATCGAATCGTGTATCTACACTGTTTTTATACCTACGCTGTGAGCCCTGAGCTACAGGGCTGGCTGTCCTCAGAAGAACCCTTTCAGAACGAGGGCGAGGAATCAGACCACTAAGCCAAAAGGACACTGACATCGTGAGGACAACCAGAGAGTTACACCCTGTAACCAGAGAACCCTTTCAGAACGAGGGCGAGGAAACAGACCACTAAGCCAAAAGGACACTGACATCGTGAGGACAACCAGAGAGTTGCACCCTGTAACCAGAGAACCCTTTCAGAACGAGGGCGAGGAATCAGACCACTAAGCCAAAAGGACACTGACATCGTGAGGACAACCAGAGAGTTGCACCCTGTAACCAGAGAACCCTTTCAGAACGAGGGCGAGGAAACAGACCACTAAGCCAAAAGGACACTGACATCGTGAGGACAACCAGAGAGTTACACCAGAGAAGTGTGTCATTGAGAAGCCTAAACGGTCTACGCAGAGACCCCCATCTGAGCCCTTCTACACGTAATTACATCATTATATTCTGACCCATAAGAGCGGCAGTTCGGGGCAAGGCTTAAAATAAGCATAGCTGACAAATGCACCCTAATGTATATTTCTCTCGTGTACTTTGTCTTTTTCTCTCTCTTTTAAATCCCCATTGTGGGTAACACGCGCCAGAGTGCGTTGGCCCGTTATACTAAGTTCTAATCAATAGCCTAGAATGTGTTTTTGTGTGTATCTTTTATCATCATTTTAGCTTGCTAGTAAATACATAATCCACTAAGATTGATGTGGTACGATCTCATTGGTGGGATCCGGGTCCGTGCAGATTCCCGGATTATGCGACGTTCAGAATGAGACTGTAGAGGAAATTGATTGATTAGCGACTGTTGTAAAAGTGATATTCTTTGAGTTAATTTGGGAAATAGAAACTCAATAAAACTAATTTTCCCATGGTGCCCCAGGTTAATGAGTTAATAATGGCCTGATTCATTTAATCACGTAATTATAAACCGTTAATCATTCGATGAGCGGCAGTCGTCACATTAACTAATACAATGTCACAACATGAAATAAGCATGCACCCATTAAGAAAATGACAACAAAAAAACGTAAATCACAGTGGACTGCCGAGGAATTGAAAAATGTTATGTTTGAGAGGGATGAGGCAAAAGGAGTGTTAAATAAGTCTGGCTGCACAACCGATTAGCAAACCTACTGCAAATTGAGAAATCATGTGACTAAACAGAATAAAAAGAATCTATACAGAATGACAGTAAAATGCTTTAGAACACATCAAATTAAATTTAGGGAAAAAAGGCAAACTCAGCTCCATCATTCATTCAATCAGATGTTTCATTCATCACTAAACCCACTGATATTGCCAACTACTTTAATGTTTTCATTGGCAAACTTAGACATGACGTGCCAGCAACAAACCTACACATGTACCCTATATTTAACTAGGCAAGTCCATTAAGAACAAATTCTTATTTACTACGATGGCCTACTGGGGAACAGTGGATTAACTGCCTTGTTCAGGGGCAGAATGACAGATTTCTACCTTGTCAGCTCGGGGATTTGATCCAGAAACCTGCCGGTTACTGGCCCAACACTCTAACCACCAGGCTACCTGCCACCCCAAAGTATAACTGACCAAATTATGAAAGACAGGCCTTGTACACTAAACATGTAAAGTGTTGGTCCCATGTTTCATGAGCTGATATAAAAGATCCCAGAAATGTTCCATACCCACAAAAAGCTCATTTCTCTCAAATGTTTTGCACACATTTATTTACATCCCTGTTAGTGAGCATTTCTCCTTTGCCAAGATAATCCATCCACCTGACAGGTGTGGCATATCAAGTAGCTGATTAAACAGCATGATCATTACACAGGTGCACCTTGTGTTGGGGACAATAAAAGGCAACTAAAATGTGCAGTTGTGTCACACAACAAAATGCCAAAGATGTCTCAACTTTTGAGGGAGAGTGGAATTAACATGCTGACTGCAGGAATGTCCACCAGAGCTGTTGCCAGAGAATGTTATGTTCATTTATCTACCAAAATCCACCTCAAATCTTTGAAATGTTGCATTTATATTTTTTATTCAGCATCATTTTGAAATTTGTAAAGTGACTATGGATGAAGTGAACTTTTTCACCAATCACCAATGACGAGCCACCTGGGTCTGACAACTTGGATGGAAAACACCACACCACACCACCCCACTATCACCACTACACACCACCACCACTACACACCACCCCACTATCACCACTACACACCACCACCACTACACACCACCCCACTATCACCACCACACACCACCCCACTATCACACCACCCCACTATCACCACTACACACCACCCCACTATCACCACTACACACCACCACCACTACACACCACCCCACTATCACCACCACACACCACCCCACTATCACACCACCCCACTATCACCACTACACACCACCCCACTATCACCACTACTACCACCCCACTATCACCACCACACACCACCCCACTATCACCACTACATACCACCACCACTACACACCACCCCACTATCACCACTACACACCACCACCACTACACACCACCCCACTATCACCACCACACACCACCCCACTATCACACCACCCCACTATCACCACTACACACCACCCCACTATCACCACTACACACCACCCCACTATCACCACCACACACCACCCCACTATCACACCACCCCACTATCACCACCACACACCACCCCACTATCACACCACCCCACTATCACCACAATCACCACTACACACCACCACTACACACCACTACACACCACTATCACCACCACTATCACCACTACACACCACCACTACACACCACACCACCACTACACACCACTATCACCACTACACACCACTATCACCACCACTATCACCACTACACACCACTATCACCACTACACACCACCACTACACACCACTATCACCACTACACACCACCACTACACACCACTATCACCACACCACACCACCACTATACACCACTATCACCACCATTACATTTTACATTTAAGTCATTTAGCAGACGCTCTTATCCAGAGCGACTTACAAATTGGAAAGATCATACATATTCATCCTGGTCCCCCCGTGGGGAATGAACCCACAACCCTGGCGTTGCAAACGCCATGCTCTACCAACTGAGCCACACGGGACCACACCACTACACACCACTATCACCACTAAACACCACTACACACCACCACTATCACCACTATACACCACTACACACCACTACACACCACCATCACCACTATACACCACCACTACACACCACTATCACCACTATACACCACCACTACACAGCACCTCTATCACCACTACACACCACCACTATACACCACCACTACACACCACCTCTATCACCACTACACACCACCACTACACACCACTACACACCACCATACACCACCAATACACACCACTACTACACACCACCTCTATCACCACTACACACCACTATCACCACTATACACCACCACTATACACCACTACACACCACCACTATCACCACTACACACCACCACTATCACCACTACACACCACCACTATCACCACTACTATCACCACTACTATCACCACTACACGCCACCACTACACACCACCTCTATCACCACCTCTATCACCACTACACACCACCACTATACACCACTACACACCACCACTATACACCACTATCACCACTACACACCACCACTATACACCACTATCACCACTACACACCACCACTATACACCACTACACACCACCACTATACACCACTATCACCACTACACACCACCACTATCACCACTACACACCACCACTATCACCACTACACACCACCACTATACACCTCTATCACCACTACGCACCACCACTACACACCACCACTATACACCACTATCACCACTACACACCACCACTATACACCACTCACCACACCACCACTATACACCACTACACACCACCACTATACACCTCTATCACCACTACACACCACCACTATACACCACTACACACCACCACTATACACCTCTATCACCACTACACACCACCACTATACACCACTACACACCACCACTATACACCACTATCACCACTACACACCACCACTATCACCACTACACACCACCACTATACACCACTATCACCACTACACACCACTACACACCACCTCTATCACCACTACACACCACTACACACCACTACACACATCACTAAGTGAAATAATCTGTCTGTAAACAATTGTTGGAAAAATGACTTGTGTCATGCACAAAGTAGATGTACTAACCGACTTGCCAAAACTATAGTTCGTTACAAAAAATGTGTGGAGTGGTTTAAAAACGAGTTTTAATGACTCCAACCTAAGTGTATGTAAACTTCCGACTTCAACTGTAGATATACTGCACTGTACACACACACACAGATATATATACTGCACTGTACACACACACACAGATATATATACTGCACTGTACACACACACACACAGATATATATACTGCACTGTACACACACACACAGATATATATACTGCACTGTACACACACACACACACATATATATACTGCACTGTACACACACACACACACAGATAGATATACTGCACTGTACACACACACACACAGATAGATATACTGCACTATACACACACAGATATATATACTGCACTGTACACACACAGATATATATACTGCACTGTACACACACACACACAGATAGATATACTGCACTGTACACACACACACACAGATATATATATACTGCACTGTACACACACACACACAGATAGATATACTGCACTGTACACACACACACACAGATAGATATACTGCACTGTACACACACAGATATATATACTGCACTGTACACACACACACACAGATATATATACTGCACTGTACACACAGACACAGATATATATACTGCACTGTACACACACACACACAGATATATATACTGCACTGTACACACAGACACAGATATATATACTGCACTGTACACACAGACACAGATATATATACTGCACTGTACACACACACACAGATAGATATACTGCACTGTACACACACAGACACAGATATATATACTGCACTGTACACACACACACAGATAGATATACTGCACTGTACACACACACACACAGATATATATACTGCACTGTACACACACACACACAGATATATATACTGCACTGTACACACACACACAGATAGATATACTGCACTGTACACACACACACACAGATATATATACTGCACTGTACACACAGACACAGATATATATACTGCACTGTACACACACACACACAGATAGATATACTGCACTGTACACACACACACAGATATATATACTGCACTGTACACACACACACAGATATATATACTGCACTGTACACACAAACACACAGATATATATACTGCACTGTACACACACACACACACAGATATATATACTGCACTGTACACACACAGACACAGATATATATACTGCACTGTACACACACACACAGATAGATATACTGCACTGTACACACACACACACAGATATATATACTGCACTGTACACACACAGACACAGATATATATACTGCACTGTACACACACACACAGATAGATATACTGCACTGTACACACACACACACAGATATATATACTGCACTGTACACACAGACACAGATATATATACTGCACTGTACACACACACACAGATATATATACTGCACTGTACACACACACACGAGATATATATACTGCACTGTACACACACACACTACTGCACTGACACACACACACGATATATATACTGCACTGTACACACACACACACAGATATATATACTGCACTGTACACACAGACACAGATATATATACTGCACTGTACACACACACACACATATATATATACTGCACTGTACACACACACACACACAGATATATATACTGCACTGTACACACAGACACAGATATATATACTGCACTGTACACACACACACACAGATATATATACTGCACTGTACACACACACACAGATATATATACTGCACTGTACACACACACACACAGATATATATACTGCACTGTACACACACACACACAGATATATATACTGCACTGTACACACAGACAGATATATATACTGCACTGTACACACACACACACAGATATATATATACTGCACTGTACACACACACACACAGATATATATACTGCACTGTACACACAGACAGATAGATATACTGCACTGTACACACACACACAGATATATATACTGCACTGTACACACACACACACAGATATATATACTGCACTGTACACACAGACAGATAGATATACTGCACTGTACACACACACACAGATATATATACTGCACTGTACACACACACACACACAGATATATATACTGCACTGTACACACACACACACACAGATAGATATACTGCACTGTACACACACACACAGATAGATATACTGCACTGTACACACACACACAGATATATATACTGCACTGTACACACACACACACACAGATATATATACTGCACTGTACACACACACACACAGATAGATATACTGCACTGTACACACACACACAGATATATATACTGCACTGTACACACACACACACAGATATATATACTGCACTGTACACACACACACACAGATATATATACTGCACTGTACACACACACACACAGATATATATACTGCACTGTACACACACACACACAGATAGATATACTGCACTGTACACACACAGATATATATACTGCACTGTACACACACACACAGATAGATATACTGCACTGTACACACACACACACAGATAGATATACTGCACTGTACACACACACACACACATAGATATACTGCACTGTACACACACACACACAGATAGATATACTGCACTGTACACACAAAGATACAAAGCACAAAAAACAGATTCCTCATTTACATAAGTATTCAGACCCTTTGCTATGAGACTCGAAATTGAGCTCAGGTGCATCCTGTTTCCATTGATCATCCTTGAGATGTTTCTACAACTTGATTGGAGTCCACCTGTGGTAAATTCAATTGATTGGACATGATTTGGAAAGGCACACACCTGTCTATATAAGGTCCTACAGTTGACAGTACATGTCAGAGTAAAAACCAAGCCATGAGGTCCAAGGAATTGTCCGTTGAGTTCTGAGACAGGATTGTGTCGAGGCACAGATCTGGGGAAGGGTACCAAAACATTTCTGTAGCAGTGAAGGTCCCCAAGAACACAGTGGCCTCCATCATTCTGAAATGGAAGAAGTTTGGAACCACCAAGACTCTTCCTAGAGCTGCTCACCCAGCCAAACTGACCAATCGGGGGAGAAGGGCCTTGACATATGTTCTTCAAACAGAGGACGCTGTGATGAGGGAAATAAAGTAGCCTACTGAAAACAGGCCTTTACCAGACTACACCATGACAGGAGAGACATAATGTAGCCTAAAATACTAAAAACAGGGCTTTAGCAGATTAAATCATGACAGGAGAGACATAATGTAGCCTAAACTACTGAAAACAGGCCTTTACCAGATTAAATCAGGACAGGAAAGACATAATGTAGCCTAAAATACTGAAAACAGGCCTTTACCAGATTACATCATGACAGGAGAGACATAATGTAGCCTAAAATACTGAAAACAGGCCTTTTACCAGATTAAATCATGACAGGAGAGACATAATGTAGCCTAAAATACTGAAAACAGGCCTTTTACCAGATTAAATCATGACAGGAGAGACATAATGTAGCCTAAAATACTGAAAACAGGCCTTTTACCAGATTAAATCATGACAGGAGAGACATAATGTAGCCTAAAATACTGAAAACAGGCCTTTTACCAGATTATATCATGACAGGAGAGACATAATGTAACAGAAATGACTAATTAATATATGCATTAACAGAAATGACTAATTAATACATGCATTAACAGAAATGACTAATTAATACATGCATTAACAGAAATGACTAATTAATACATGCATTAACAGAAATGACTAATTAATACATGCATTAACAGAAATGACTAATTAATACATGCATTAACAGAAATGACTAATTAATACATGCATTAACAGAAATGACTAATTAATACATGCATTAACAGAAATGACTAATTAATACATGCATTAACAGAAATGACTAATTAATACATGCATTAACAGAAATGACTAATTAATACATGCATTAACAGAAATTAATATAACCAAATTACAGTGATTAATAATGGTACCTTTTCTGTTATACAAATGTTAGGCTACCACATGGCCATTCATAAAAGTGCATTGTGGGCCGACACTATATAGCCCAGGCTACTATTGTACTTTGCAGGGATTTTCTTTATCTCGCCGAGGGCGGCATATCGGCCAAGACCGGGCCTGATCAGCTTTGATGAGTATATAAATTAAGAAAAGATTCTGTATGAAATTATACCATGCCAGGTTGGAGAGGATTGGGACATTATGGTCCTCAGAGCCAGAACAACCTTGTCCTCAGAGCCAGAACAACCTTGTCCTCAGAGCCAGAACAACCTTGTCCACTGATGTTGAATAATTCATGAAGTCAGACACATTCAAGCTGTTTTTAAAAGAACCATTTATCTATTTACCAGCAGCCAATGAAACGGGCAAAGCATAAAAATAAAATCCAAAGCAATTTGTTGACTGAAGTGCCATAGCGCACCTATCACAGCGGTCTAAGGCACTGCATCTCGGTGCTAGAGGCATCACTATAGACCCTGGTTCAATCCCGGACTGTATCACAGCGGTCTAAGGCACTGCATCACTACAGACCCTGGTTCAATCACGGGCTGTATCACAGCGGTCTAAGGCACTGCATCACTACAGACCCTGGTTCAATCACGGGCTGTATCACAGTGGTCTAAGGCACTGCATCTCAGTGCTAGAGGCATCACTACAGACCCTGGTTCAATCACGGGCTGTATCACAGCGGTCTAAGGCACTGCATCTCAGTGCTAGAGGTATCACTACAGACCCTGGTTAGATTCCAGGCTGTATCACAGCGGTCTAAGGCACTGCATCTCAGTGCTAGAGGTATCACTACAGACCCTGGTTTGATTCCAGGCTGTATCACAGCGGTCTAAGGCACTGAATCTCAGTGCTAGAGGCATCACTACAGACCCTGGTTCAATCCCGGGCTGTATCACAACCAGCTGTGATCGGAAGTCTCATGGGGCGACGCACAATTTGCCCAGCGTCGTCCGGGTTAGGGGAGGGTTTGGCCGTCATTATAGATAAGAATTTGTTCTTAACTGACTTGTTAAATAACGGTTCAAAATACACTACGTTCAAAAGTTTGGGTTCACTTAGAAATGTCCTGGTTTTTGAAAGAAAAGCACATTTTTTGGCAGCCTCATTAAATAGTACTTTCAAAACACCAGTCTCAACGTCAACAGTGAAGAGGCGACTCCGGGATGCTGGCCTCCTAGGCAGAGTTGCAAGGAAAAGGCCATATCTCAGACTAGGAAAAAGAACACAGACACTGGACAGAGGAACTCTGCCTAGAAGGCCAGCATCCCGGAGTCGCCTCTTCACTGTTGAGGTTGAGACTGGTGTTTTGCGGGTACTATTTAATGAAGCTGCCAGTTGAGGACTTGTGAGGCGTCTGTTTCTCAAACTAGACACTAATGTACTTGTCCTCTTGCTCAGTTGTGCACCGGGGCCTCCCACTCTTTCTATTCTGGTTAGGGCCAGTTTGCTCTGTTCTGTGAAGGGAGTAGTACACAGCGTTGTACAAGATCTTCAGTTTCTTGGCAATTTCTTGCATGGAATAGCCATTTTTTCTCAGAACAAGAACAGACTGACGAGTTTCAGAAGAAAGTACTTAGTTTCTGGCCATTTTGAGCCTGTAATCGAACCCACAAATGCTGATGCTCCAGATACTCAACTAGTCTAAAGAAGGCCCGTTTTATTCCTTCTTTAACCAGAACAGTTTTCAGCTGTGCTAACATCATTGCAAAAGGGTTTTCTAATGATCAATTAGCCTTTTAAAGTTATAAACTTGGATTAGCTGACACAACGTGCCATTGGAACACAGGAGTGATGGTTGCTGATAATGGACCTCTGTACACCTATGTAGATATTCACCAAAAAATCTGCCATTTCCAGCTACAATAGTCATTTACAACATTAACAATGTCTACACTGTATTTATGATCAATTTGATGATATTTTATTGGACAAAACATTTGCTTTTCTTTTAAAAACAAGGGCATTTCAAAGTGACCGCAAACTTTTTAAGTGCTCTACACCCCCACACATCTAGCAGTTAGCTGCTGGAGCATCACTCTACACCCCCACACATCTAGCAGTTAGCTGCTGGAGCATCACTCTACACCCCCACACATCTAGCAGTTAGCTGCTGGAGCATCACTCTACACCCCCACACATCTAGCAGATAGCTGCTCCAGCATCACTCTACACCCCCACACATCTAGCAGTTAGCTGCTGGAGCATCACTCTACACCCCCACACATCTAGCAGTTAGCTGCTCCAGCATCACCCTACACCCCCACACATCTAGCAGTTAGCTGCTGGAGCATCACTCTACACCCCCACACATCTAGCAGTTAGCTGCTCCAGCATCACTCTACACCCCCACACATCTAGCAGTTAGCTGCTGGAGCATCACTCTACACCCCCACACATCTAGCAGTTAGCTGCTCCAGCATCACCCTACACCCCCACACATCTAGCAGTTAGCTGCTGGAGCATCACTCTACACCCCCACACATCTAGCAGTTAGCTGCTCCAGCATCACCCTACACCCCCACACATCTAGCAGTTAGCTGCTGGAGCATCACTCTACACCCCCACACATCTAGCAGTTAGCTGCTGGAGCATCACTCTACACCCCCACACATCTAGCAGTTAGCTGCTCCAGCATCACTCTACACCCCCACACATCTAGCAGATAGCTGCTCCAGCATCACTCTACACCCCCACACATCTAGCAGATAGCTGCTGGAGCATCACTCTACACCCCCACACATCTAGCAGTTAGCTGCTGGAGCATCACTCTACACCCCCACACATCTAGCAGTTAGCTGCTGGAGCATCACTCTACACCCCCACACATCTAGCAGTTAGCTGCTGGAGCATCACTCTACACCCCCACACATCTAGCAGTTAGCTGCTGGAGCATCACTCTACACCCCCACACATCTAGCAGTTAGCTGCTGGAGCATCACTCTACACCCCCACACATCTAGCTGTTAGCTGCTGGAGCATCACTCTACACCCCCACACATCTAGCAGTTAGCTGCTGGAGCATCACTCTACACCCCCACACATCTAGCAGATAGCTGCTCCAGCATCACTCTACACCCCCACACATCTAGCAGTTAGCTGCTGGAGCATCACTCTACACCCCCACACATCTAGCAGTTAGCTGCTGGAGCATCACTCTACACCCCCACACATCTAGCTGTTAGCTGCTGGAGCATCACTCTACACCCCCACACATCTAGCAGTTAGCTGCTGGAGCATCACTCTACACCCCCACACATCTAGCAGTTAGCTGCTGGAGCATCACTCTACACCCCCACACATCTAGCAGATAGCTGCTCCAGCATCACTCTACACCCCCACACATCTAGCAGTTAGCTGCTGGAGCATCACTCTACACCCCCACACATCTAGCAGTTAGCTGCTGGAGCATCACTCTACACCCCCACACATCTAGCAGTTAGCTGCTCCAGCATCACTCTACACCCCCACACATCTAGCAGTTAGCTGCTGAAGCATCACTCTACACCCCCACACATCTAGCAGTTAGCTGCTCCAGCATCACTCTACACCCCCACACATCTAGCTGTTAGCTGCTGGAGCATCACTCTACACCCCCACACATCTAGCAGTTAGCTGCTGAAGCATCACTCTACACCCCCACACATCTAGCAGTTAGCTGCTGGAGCATCACTCTACACCCCCACACATCTAGCAGTTAGCTGCTCCAGCATCACTCTACACCCCCACACATCTAGCAGTTAGCTGCTCCAGCATCACTCTACAACCCCACACATCTAGCAGTTAGCTGCTGGAGCATCACTCTACACCCCCACACATCTAGCAGTTAGCTGCTCCAGCATCACTCTACACCCCCACACATCTAGCTGTTAGCTGCTGGAGCATCACTCTACACCCCCACACATCTAGCAGTTAGCTGCTGGAGCATCACTCTACACCCCCACACATCTAGCAGTTAGCTGCTCCAGCATCACTCTACACCCCCACACATCTAGCAGTTAGCTGCTGGAGCATCACTCTACACCCCCACACATCTAGCAGTTAGCTGCTGGAGCATCACTCTACAACCCCACACATCTAGCAGTTAGCTGCTGGAGCATCACTCTACACCCCCACACATCTAGCAGATAGCTGCTCCAGCATCACTCTACACCCCCACACATCTAGCAGTTAGCTGCTGGAGCATCACTCTACACCCCCACACATCTAGCAGTTAGCTGCTGGAGCATCACTCTACACCCCCACACATCTAGCTGTTAGCTGCTGGAGCATCACTCTACACCCCCACACATCTAGCAGTTAGCTGCTGGAGCATCACTCTACACCCCCACACATCTAGCAGTTAGCTGCTGGAGCATCACTCTACACCCCCACACATCTAGCAGTTAGCTGCTCCAGCATCACTCTACACCCCCACACATCTAGCAG
This sequence comes from Salvelinus alpinus, assembly GCF_045679555.1. Classification (NCBI taxonomy): domain Eukaryota; kingdom Metazoa; phylum Chordata; class Actinopteri; order Salmoniformes; family Salmonidae; genus Salvelinus; species Salvelinus alpinus. The sequence continues at coordinate 45,816,825 of NC_092110.1, read as the reverse complement.
TTAGCTGCTCCAGCATCACTCTACACCCCCACACATCTAGCAGTTAGCTGCTGGAGCATCACTCTACACCCCCACACATCTAGCAGTTAGCTGCTCCAGCATCACTCTACACCCCCACACATCTAGCTGTTAGCTGCTGGAGCATCACTCTACACCCCCACACATCTAGCAGTTAGCTGCTCCAGCATCACTCTACACCCCCACACATCTAGCAGTTAGCTGCTCTAGCATCACTCTACACCCCCACACATCTAGCAGTTAGCTGCTGGAGCATCACTCTACACCCCCACACATCTAGCAGTTAGCTGCTGGAGCATCACTCTACACCCCCACACATCTAGCAGTTAGCTGCTCCAGCATCACTCTACACCCCCACACATCTAGCAGTTAGCTGCTGGAGCATCACTCTACACCCCCACACATCTAACAGATAGCTGCTGGAGCATCACTCTACACCCCCACACATCTAGCAGTTAGCTGCTGGAGCATCACTCTACACCCCCACACATCTAGCAGTTAGCTGCTCCAGCATCACTCTACACCCCCACACATCTAGCAGTTAGCTGCTGGAGCATCACTCTACACCCCCACACATCTAGCAGTTAGCTGCTGGAGCATCACTCTACACCCCCACACATCTAACAGATAGCTGCTGGAGCATCACTCTACACCCCCACACATCTAACAGATAGCTGCTGGAGCATCACTCTACACCCCCACACATCTAGCAGTTAGCTGCTGGAGCATCACTCTACACCCCCACACATCTAGCAGTTAGCTGCTCCAGCATCACTCTACACCTCCACACATCGAGCAGTTAGCTGCTGGAGCATCACTCTACACCCCCACACATCTAACAGATAGCTGCTGGAGCATCACTCTACACCCCCACACATCTAGCAGTTAGCTGCTGGAGCATCACTCTACACCCCCACACATCTAGCAGTTAGCTGCTCCAGCATCACTCTACACCCCCACACATCTAGCAGTTAGCTGCTGGAGCATCACTCTACACCCCCACACATCTAGCAGTTAGCTGCTCCAGCATCACTCTACACCCCCACACATCTAGCAGTTAGCTGCTCCAGCATCACTCTACACCCCCACACATCTAGCAGTTAGCTGCTGGAGCATCACTCTACACCCCCACACATCTAACAGATAGCTGCTGGAGCATCACTCTACACCCCCACACATCTAACAGATAGCTGCTGGAGCATCACTCTACACCCCCACACATCTAGCAGTTAGCTGCTGGAGCATCACTCTACACCCCCACACATCTAGCAGTTAGCTGCTCCAGCATCACTCTACACCTCCACACATCGAGCAGTTAGCTGCTGGAGCATCACTCTACACCCCCACACATCTAACAGATAGCTGCTGGAGCATCACTCTACACCCCCACACATCTAGCAGTTAGCTGCTGGAGCATCACTCTACACCCCCACACATCTAGCAGTTAGCTGCTCCAGCATCACTCTACACCCCCACACATCTAGCAGTTAGCTGCTGGAGCATCACTCTACACCCCCACACATCTAGCAGTTAGCTGCTGGAGCATCACTCTACACCCCCACACATCTAGCAGATAGCTGCTCCAGCATCACTCTACACCCCCACACATCTAGCAGTTAGCTGCTGGAGCATCACTCTACACCCCCACACATCTAGCAGTTAGCTGCTGGAGCATCACTCTACACCCCCACACATCTAGCAGTTAGCTGCTGGAGCATCACTCTACACCCCCACACATCGGTGGGGTTGGGGTTGGGGGTGGGTTGTGTCATGTCACCTGTATCTTGATGGGCCAGGTGAAGTTGCTGACATAGACGAAGAAGGTGATGTTTGGGTTGTTGCGGAAGTCAAAGTTCTCGTTGGAGAAACTGTCTTTAAACTCCTTGATGTTGCTCCTGGAGACAATGGGGATCTCCTCGCCTGTCTGAGTACCTGCTTTGGGTGGAGGGGGGGGGGGGGGGAGAGAAAGAACACGTTTTTCCACTGGACATATCATCAACACATCACACCAAGGTTGAGAGAAACCCACCTCAATCACTCACTAGTAGAAGTTTGGAATGAGATTGAACATGTTGCAGTATGTGGACAGAACACATTACGTGTTGCAGTATGTGGACAGAACACATTACGTGTTGCAGTATGTGGACAGAACACATTACGTGTTGCAGTATGTGGACAGAACACATTACATGCTGCAGTATGTGGACAGAACACATGACATGTTGCAGTATGTGGGCAGAACACATGACATGTTGCAGTATGTGGACAGAACACATGACATGTTGCAGTATGTGGACAGAACACATGACATGTTGCAGTATGTGGACAGAACACATGACATGTTGCAGTATGTGGGCAGAACACATGACATGTTGCAGTATGTGGGCAGAACACATGACATGTTGCAGTATGTGGACAGAACACATTACATGTTTTTATGAAGCAAAATAAATCTAAATTATTAATAAAATACATGATTAAAAGTGTGTTAACCCTTTTACACACACAACACCAAGAACACTACTGTCCAAGGAGGTGTGTGTGCTACCTGTGAAGATGTATAAAGGTGTGCTACCTGTGAAGATGTATAAAGGTGTGTTACCTGTGAATATGTATAAAGGTGTGTTACCTGTGAAGGACTGTAACCTGTGAAGATGTATAAAATTATGTTACCTGTGAAGGAGTGTAACCTGTTAAGGTGTATAAAGGTGTGTTACCTGTGAAGGAGTGTAACCCTTAATGTATAAAGGTGTTACCTGTAAAAGTGTGTCAATGTGTTACCTGTGAAGGTGTGGTAAGGTGTGGGACCTGTGAAGGTGTCTTAAGGTGTATTACTTGTGAAGGTGTATTAAGGTGTGTTACCTGTGAATGTGTGTGTAGGTGTGTTACCTGTGAAGGTGTATTTAGGTGTGTTACTTGTGAAGGTGTATTTAGGTATGTTACCTGTGAAGGTGTGTGTAGGTGTGTTACCTGTGAAGCTGGCGGCCCAGGTGATGTTGAGGTTGAAGTTCTTGGAGGCGTTAATGAAAACAACCAGATCACGATTCTGCTGCGGAGGAGAGAGGGATGAGGAGATAAATGATCTGACCTTAACCCTAAACCCTACTTCCATGGCCTGACCCCTGACCTCTAACCCCAGCAGTATGGGTGTGGTCCTACCTCCTCGGGTGTGGCTACAAAGTTGATGGAGGTGTAGTAGCGGTCGTCCTCCTGAGACAGACTGAAGGTGAACTGGTAGTCTATCAGCAGGGTGTCTGGCAGGGAGATAAACACAGCTTCATGTTAGAGATAAACCCAGCTACATGTTAGAGATAAACCCAGCTACATGTTAGAGATAAACCCAGCTACATGTTAGAACAGAAACACAGCTACATGTTAGAGATAAACACAGCTACATGTTAGAGATAAACACAGCTACATGTTAGAGATAAACCCAGCTACATGTTAGAACAGAAACACAGCTACATGTTAGAGCAGCGGTCCACTCTCCTCTTCATAGTATTTTCAGTTATGTAGCAGATGCTCGTATCCAGAGCGACTTACAGGAGCCATTAGGGTTAAATGCCTTGCTCAAGGACACATCAAAATATTTTTCACCTTGTTGGCTCGGGATTGGAACCAGTGACCTTTGAGTTACTGGTCCAACGCGCTAATCGTTACTGGCCCAACGCGCTAATCGTTACTGGCCCAACGCGCTAATCGTTACTGGCCCAACGCGCTAATCGTTACTGGCCCAACGCGCTAATCGTTACTGGTCCAACGCGCTAATCGTTACTGGTCCAACGCGCTAATCGTTACTGGCCCAACACGCTAATCGTTACTGGTCCAACGCGCTAATCGTTACTGGCCCAACGCGCTAATCGTTACTGGCCCAACGCGCTAATCGTTACTGGCCCAACGCGCTAATCGTTACTGGCCCAACGCGCTAATCGTTACTGGCCCAACGCGCTAATCGTTACTGGCCCAACGCGCTAATCGTTACTGGTCCAACGCGCTAATCGTTACTGGCCCAACACTCTACAGCATGTCCCTTTCAACATCAACTTACTGAAGGTACGTGGTTGTGGATGATTGCTGTTAAAGGGTAACTCCGCCACTATTCAAACTCATATTCATTATCTACAGCACCAAACCAGTCTACACACACTACATGGCCAACAGTATGTGGACACCTGCGGCCTAAAATTTCATTCCAAAATCATGGTCTTTAATATGGAGCTGGTCCCCCCCTTTGCTGCTATAACAGCCTCCACTCTTCTGGGAAGGCTTTCCACTAGATGTTGGAACATTGCTGCTATAACAGCCTCCACTCTTCTGGGAAGGCTTTCCACTAGATGTTGGAACATTGCTGCTGTAACAGCCTCCACTCTTCTGGGAAGGCTTTCCACTAGATGTTGGAACATTGCGGAAGAGACTTGCTTCCATTCACCCACAAGAGCATTAGTGAGGTCGGGCACTGATGTTGGGCGATTAGGCCTGGCTCGCCGTCAGCGTTCCAATTCATCCCAAATGTGTTCGATGGGGTTGAGGTCAGGGCTCTGTGCAGGCCAGTCAAGTTTTTCCACACCGATCTCTGAAAACCTCGCTTTGTGCACGGGGGCATTGTCATGCTGAAACAGGAAAGAGCCTTCCCCAAACTGTTGGAAGCACAGAATCGTCTAAAATGTCATTCATTACTCTAGAGAACGTGTTTCCACTGCTCCAGAGTCCAATGGCGGCGAGCTTTACACCACTCCAGCCGACGCTTGGCATTGCGCATGGTGATCTTAGGCTTGTGTGCGGCTGCTCGGCCATGGAAACCCACTTCGTGAAGCTCCCGACAAACAGTTATTGTGCTGATGTTGCTTGGAACTCGGTAATGAGTGTTGTAACCGAGGACAGACAATTTTCATGCGTTATGCCCTTCAGCACTCCCGTTCTGTGAGCTTGTGTGGCCTACCACTTCGGGGCTGAGCCGTTGTTGCTCCTAGATGATTCCCACCTCACAATAACAGCTCTAGCAGGGCAGAAATTTTACGAACTGACTTGTTGGAAAGGTGGCATCCTATGATGGTGCCACGATGAAAGTCACTGAGCTCCTCAGTAAGGCCATTCTACTGCAAATGCTTGTCTATGGAGGTTGCATGGCTATGTGCTCGATGTTATACACCAGTCGGTAACGGGTGTGGCTGAAATAGCCGAATCCACTAATTTGTAGTTTTGTAGGAAAAAATATCAAAGTTTTATCCGCCGAATTTCAAACACTATGAGATTCGCGGTGATGTGAGCTGGATGAAAATACCCTTCCTCTGATGAGAAACTAGTTGCAGGTTTTGAAAAGTCACTTCCTGACTTTTAATCTGACCCTGTGATGTCATAGAGAAGCATTGTTTAAGACCTTCACATCTTGTAACTACAGATCATAGAAACGTGCTGTTTTCACATACAGTATATATATATATATATATAATATATTACAACATACAGTATATATATACAGTGGGGAGAACAAGTATTTGATACACTGCCGATTTTGCAGGTTTTCCTACTTACAAAGCATGTAGAGGTCTGTAATTTTTATCATAGGTACACTTCAACTGTGAGAGGCGGAATCTAAAACAAAAATCCAGAAAATCACATTGTATGATTTTTAAGTAATTAATTTGCATTTTATTGCATGACATAAGTATTTGATCACCTACCAACCAGTAAGAATTCCGGCTCTCACAGACCTGTTAGTTTTACTTTAAGAAGCCCTCCTGTTCTCCACTCATTACCTGTATTAACTGCACCTGTTTGAACTCATTACCTGTATAAAAGACACCTGTCCACACACTCAATCAAACAGACTCCAACCTCTCCACAATGGCCAAGACCAGAAAGCTGTGTAAGGACATCAGGGATAAAATTGTAGACCTGGACAAGGCTGGGATGGGCTACAGGACAATAGGCAAGCAGCTTGGTGAGAAGGCAACAACTGTTGGCGCAATTATTAGAAAATGGAAGAAGTTCAAGATGACGGTCAATCACCCTCGGTCTGGGGCTCCATGCAAGATCTCACCTCGTGGGGCATCAATGATCATGAGGAAGGTGAGGGATCAGCCCAGAACTACACGGCAGGACCTGGTCAATGACCTGAAGAGAGCTGGGACCACAGTCTCAAAGAAAACCATTAGTAACACATTACGCCGTCATGGATTAAAATACTGCAGCGCACGCAAGGTCCCCCTGCTCAAGCCAGCGCATGTCCAGGCCCGTCTGAAGTTTGCCAATGACCATCTGGATGATCCAGAGGAGGAATGGGTGAAGGTCATGTGGTCTGATGAGACAAAAATAGAGCTTTTTGGTCTAAACTCCACTCGCCGTGTTTGGAGGAAGAAGAAGGATGAGTACAGCCCCAAGAACACCATCCCAATCGTGAAGCATGGAGGTGGAAACATCATTCTTTGGGGATGCTTTTCTGCAAAGGGGACAGGACGACTGCACCGTATTGAGGGGAGGATGGATGGGGCCATGTATCGCGAGATCTTGGCCAACAACCTCCTTCCCTCAGTAAGAGCATTGAAGATGGGTCGTGGCTGGGTCTTCCAGCATGACAACGACCCGCAACACACAGCCAGGGCAACTAAGGAGTGGCTCCGTAAGAAGCATCTCAAGGTCCCGGAGTGGCCTAGCCAGTCTCCAGACCTGAACCCAATAGAAAATCTTTGGAGGGAGCTGAAAGTCCGTATTGCCCAGCGACAGCCCCGAAACCTGAAGGATCTGGAGAAGGTCTGTATGGAGGAGTGGGCCAAAATCCCTGCTGCAGTGTATGCAAACCTGGTCAAGAACTACAGGAAACGTATGATCTCTGTAATTGCAAACAAAGGTTTCTGTACTAAATATTAAGTTCTGCTTTTCTGATGTATCAAATACTTATGTCATGCAATAAAATGCTAATTAATTACTTAAAAATCATACAATGTGATTTTCTGGATTTTTGTTTTAGATTCCGTCTCTCACAGTTGAAGTGTACCTATGATAAAAATGACAGACCTCTACATGCTTTGTAAGTAGGAAAACCTGCAAAATCGGCAGTGTATCAAATACTTGTTCTCCCCACTGTATATAATATATTACAACATACAGTATATATATATATATATAATATATTACAACATACAGTATATATATATATATAATATATTACAACATACAGTGCCTTCGGAAAGTATTCTGACCACTTGACCTTGTCCAGATTTTGTTACGTTACAGCCTTATTCTAAAATGGATGAAATAAATAAATAATCCTCAGCCATCTACACACAATACCCCATAATGACAGAGCAAAAACACGTTTTTTATAAAATATAAAAAACAGAAATACCTTATTTACATAAATATTCAGACCCTTTGCTATGAGACTCAAAATTGAGGTCGGGTGCATCCTGTTTCTACATCTTGATTGGAGTCCACCTGTGGTAAATTCAAGTGACTGGACATGATTTGGAAAGGCACATATCTGTCTATATAAAAGGTCCCACAGTTTACAGTGCATGTCAGAGCAAAAACCAAGTCATGAGGTCGAAGGAATTGTCCTTAGAGCTCTGAGACAGGATTGTGTCGAGGAACAGATCTGGGGAAAAGGTACCAAAACATTTCTGCAGCATTGAATGTCCCCAAGAACACAGTGGCCTCCATCATTCTTAAATGGAAGAAGTTTGGAACCACTAAGACCCTCCCCAGAGCTGGCCGTCCGGCTAAACTGAGCAATCGGGGAAGAAGAGCCTTGGTCAGGGAGGTGACCAAGAACCCGATGGTCACTCTAACAGAGCTCTAGAGTTGCTCTGAGGAGATGGGATAACCTTCAAGAAGGACAACCATCTCTGCAGCACTCCACCAATCAGGCCTTTATGGTTAGAGTGGCCAGACTGAAGCCACTCCTCAGTAAAAGGCACATGACAGCCCACTTGGAGTTTTCCATAAGGCACCTAAAGACTCTCAGACCATGAGAAACAAGATTCTCTGGCCTGATGAAAGCAAGATTGAACTCTTTGTCCTGAACGCCAAGCGTTACATCTGGAGGACACATGGCACCATCCCTACGGTGAAGCATGGTGGTGGCAGCATCATGCTGTGGGGATGTTTTTCAGCGACAGGGACTGGGAGACTAGTCAGGCTTGAGGCAAAGATGAACTGAGCAAAGTACAGAGAGATCCTTGATGAAAACCTGCTCCAGAGCGCTCAGGACCTCAGACTGGGGTGAAGGTTCACCTTCCAACAGGACAATGACCCTAAGCACACAGCCAAAACAATGCAGGACTGGCTTCGGGACAAGTCTCTGAATGTCCTTGAGTGGACCAGCCAGCACCTGGACTTGAACCCAATCATAAATCTCTGGAGAGACCTGAAAATAGCTGTGCAGCGACGCTCCCGATCTAACGTGACAGAGCTTGAGAGGATCTGCAGAGAAAAATGGTAGACACCAAATACAGGTGGGCCAAGCTTGTAGTGACATACCGAAGAAGACTCGAGGCTGTAATTGCTGCCAAAGGTGCTTTAACAAAGTACTGAGTAAAGGGTCTGAATACTTATGTAAATTTGATATCAGGTTTAATTGTTGTAGAAATTAGCAAAAATGTATGAGATTTTTTTAATACTTTTTTAACTACATTTTAGAATAACCTAACAGAAAAAGAACTCCACTTCTCCCATCCTCCGTGCGATGTTCTACTCTGAAGGACTCGGCGCGATGTCCTACTCTGAAGGACTCGGCGCGATGTCCTACTCTGAAGGACTCGGCGCGATGTCCTACTCTGAAGGACTCGGCGCGATGTCCTACTCTGAAGGACTCGGCGCGATGTTCTACTCTGAAAGACTCGGCGCGATGTCCTACTCTGAAGGACTCGGCGCGATGTCCTACTCTGAAGGTAGACTAGAGTTCCACTTACAGTAACACGTTCCTTTCAGAGGGTTTCCTTGGTAACGGTTCTCCACTTCGCACCTGAGGGAAAGCGGATGAAAGGGAATAAAAGAGGAGAGGGATTAAAATTTTGAAACAACAACGTGAAGGGTAAATCGATAACTTAAATGATCCCTTCTGTGACTTAACTGACTATGAAACCATGCAGTCAATGACTACACAGCGGAGTAGGAACATAATGACAGAAAAGAGTGAGAGAGAAATAAAAGGAAAGACATAGAATGAGAAGAATAAGTAGGACGACATGTACTGAGTCAGTCACACAGGTGATAGTGGTCTGAACTGTACTGAGTTAGTTAGTTATACAGGTGATAGTGGTCTGAACTGTACTGAGTTAGTTAGTTATACAGGTGATAGTGGTCTGAACTGTACTGAGTTAGTTAGTTATACAGGTGATAGTGGTCTGAACTGTACTGAGTTAGTTAGTTATACAGGTGATAGTGGTCTGAACTGTACTGAGTTAGTTAGTTATACAGGTGATAGTGGTCTGAACTGTACTGAGTTAGTTAGTTATACAGGTGATAGTGGTCTGAACTGTACTGAGTTAGTTAGTTATACAGGTGATAGTGGTCTGAACTGTACTGAGTTAGTTAGTTATACAGGTGATAGTGGTCTGAACTGTACTGAGTTAGTTAGTTATACAGGTGATAGTGGTCTGAACTGTACTGAGTTAGTTAGTTATACAGGTGATAGTGGTCTGAACTGTACTGAGTTAGTTAGTTATACAGGTGATAGTGGTCTGAACTGTATGCAGTGAAACAGACTTACTGCTTTGTACTACGTACTAAGTATGCAATATGTATGTACTAAGTGTGTAATATGTACTGTAGTGTACTGTAGTCCTATATGTATGTACTAAGTGTGTAATATGTACTGTAGTGTACTCTAGTGTACTGTAGTCCTATATGTATGTACTAAGTGTGTAATATGTACTGTAGTGTACTGTAGTGTACTGTAGTCCTATATGTTTGTACTAAGTGTGTAATATGTACTGTAGTGTACTTACAGGTGACAGCGGTCTCCTTTGATCCCCTTGGTGGTGCAGAAACACTTCCCGTTGTTAGTGTTACATATACCGGCATGGCCGTTACACTTACACGCTGTAATACAACATTATCACATTAATATATCAACATTATCACATTAATATAACAACATTATCACATTAATGTAACTGACACGCTGTAACACAACATTATCACATTAATATATCAACATTATCACATTAATGTAACTGACACGCTGTAACACAACATTATCACATTAATATATCAACATTATCACATTATTATAACAATCATGGGTCATTATAGAATGAACAGTTACACTGACAATAACAAGGAAAGCCAAATTACCAAAGGCAGGGCCTAAAGTTATTTATACGAGATCATACATGTTTTCTCAGGACTCTTTTGTTGAATGTGTAAAACCTGTACAGTATGTTGTTCTGATGTGTATAAGGAGGAGAATCCAGCTACAGCACTGGGGTATTTTGTAAAATTATTCTTGACAATTGTTGACAAGCACCTGTTACCACTGGAACGGCCGCAGGCCAACAGCCACTGACGTTTGATTTTGTAATTAAAAAATTAAAAAATCTGCCAAAGAAATTTAATAAGCTACTTTTCCTAAATGTTTGTATTTTTACGCTGCTCATTTGTCAGAATTTTGAAATCACAAACAGAGAAGTATTTAGAGCATTTTAACCGTTTGTTTTATTCAAACCTATTCCCAACTTAATCCGGCAAGACAATGTGCCGTAGGACGTTGGTACCCAGCCAGGCGCTAATGTGTCTCTCATCACTGAATGAAGGAATGGGCAATAATTGTGCACATTACTTCACAATTGAATGAAACGGTTGACATTTAAATGAGGCCTAACTGAATGATAAGGAGGGTGAAGAGGTTGATTTCATTTAGAAAGACAATCGGGTAATGATGAGTTTGTATTGTGCCTATTTATCAGCAACAAATACTTTGACCGCACGCCTTGCAGGATGATGCCTTTTACGTTTTACTTTGTAAAAATAAGCTGTCATGAGACACTTTAATGTACTATAACTCTATGACTAATCAACGTTAGTGTAAGGGAAATGAAAACATAATGTGTTGCAGTAGGCCTTTAGAATAATGCAGTGTCACGCTCACTGATCTGTTTCACCTGTTCCTTGTGATTGTCTCCACCCCCTCCAGGTGTCGCTTATTTTCCCCAGTGTATTTATCTCTGTGTTTCCTGTCTCTCTGTGCCAGTTCGTCATGTATGTTTAGTCAAGTCAACCAGCGTGTTTTTCCCATACTCCTTTTGCTATTCTCTTTTGATAGTCCTCCCGGTTTTGACCCCTGCCTGACTCTGGACTACTTTCCCGCCTGCCTGATCATCCTGCCTGTCCTGACCTTGATTCTGCCTGCCCTTCGGTACCTTTTGGACTCTGAACTGGTTTTGACCCTTTTGCCTGTCCACGACCATTCTCTTGCCTTACCCTATTGGATTAATAAATATTGTAAGACTCCAACCATCTGCCTCCTGTGTCTGCATCTGGGTCTTGCCTTGTGTCATCTTGCAAAGCATATCTTTGACTCTATCCAAGTTAGAAACTACACCGAAACGAAATTTCACACATAATAGGAGTAAGTCTATGAAGATTAAATTGACAATAATCTGATGAGTCACAATATCAGGCCTATCAGTTGTCAAAAGTGACTCGTTTCAGGAAACTAGACGTATGTTGCATTTGAATGTAAACTGTGAGAACTGAAAGGCGGTTCTCATGTTAAGAAACTGTGAGAACTGAAAGGCGGTTCTCGTGTTAACTATCTGAGAACTGAAAGGCGGTTCTCGTGTTAACTGTGAGAACTGAAAGGTGGTTCTCGTGTTAACTAACTGTGAGAACTGAAAGGCGGTTCTCGTGTTAACTATCTGAGAACTGAAAGGCGGTTCTCGTGTTAACTGTGAGAACTGAAAGGTGGTTCTCGTGTTAACTAACTGTGAGAACTGAAAGGCGGTTCTCGTGTTAACTATCTGAGAACTGAAAGGCGGTTCTCGTGTTAACTAACTGTGAGAACTGAAAGGCGGTTCTCGTGTTAACTAACTGTGAGAACTGAAAGGCGGTTCTCGTGTTAACTAACTGTGAGAACTGAAAGGCGGTTCTCGTGTTAACTGTGAGAACTGAAAGGTGGTTCTCGTGTTAACTAACTAACTGGTATGAAGATCATTTGAAACATTGGTACAAAAAAGGTGGTAAACAAATCCGGCAGCTCAGTTGATTGGTCGACATACTCTCAATTGAGATATTTTTATACTAAACTTAACACACAAAAAAATGAAGTATATTACCAAAACAAGACAAATTACATAAAAACAGTGGACAAAGACTTGGAACACCTTAAGTGTTATTATGGGCAGAAAATCCAATTGATCTCAATCGTTCATTGAAGTTGATGGGTCATTTGAAACCAAACATTTTGATATAGCCAATAATTTAAATGACTATTTCACTGGTGAAGTGGACAAACAGAAGTGAAATAACAACATTGAACAGTGAACCATCATATTTGTGTATTGGGGATCTAATAATGAAAGAGAAGGATTGCTGTTTTCAATTTGGGCAAGTTAGTGTGGGAGAGGTGGAAAAACTATTGTTATCCATCAATAATGATGAGCCACCAAGTACAGACAAACTAGATGGTAAACTATTGAGAATGGTAGCAGACTGTATTACCAACAGGTATAGACAACCTAGATGGTAAACTATAGAGAATGGTAGCAGACTGTATTACCACCAGGTATAGACAACCTAGATGGTAAACTATAGAGAATGGTAGCAGACTGTATTGCCACCCCCTAAGTCTTTAATCTAAGCCTAGGGGAGGTCTTTAATCTAAGCCTAGGGGAGGTCTTTAATCTAAGCCTAGGGGAGGTCTTTAATCTAAGCCTAGGGGAGGTCTTTAATCTAAGCCTAGGGGAAGTCTTTAATCTAAGCCTAGGGGAGGTCTTTAACTTCTTATGGCTGCAAGGCAAAGTGTTGAGTAGCCAGTGAAATCGTGCACATTTCAAACGGCCTCCTACTCAAATCTTGCTCGTACAATATGAATATTATTATTCTTTTTGGATAGAAAACACTTTCTAGTTTCTAAAAGAGTTGGAATTATTTCTCTGAGTGAAACAGAAGTCCTTCTGCAGCACTTTTCCTGACCAGGAAGTGAAATGTCAGAAATCGATGCTCTTTTCAACTTGATGCCTATACATGGTCTTAACACTTAGGAGTCTGCTGACACTCTATACGCCTTCCTATTGGTGTAAAGAGGATGTCAGAGAATAAATTTTTGTGCTCCTCTTGGTCTGTGGTGGGAAAAAAACTATTTCTTTGACGTGACCGTCCACTTCCGGTACTCTGAAGGAAGTGGGATTGACTTCTGTTTTGCCTTGGTAACGAACGGCTAACGTCTCCGGCTCTAATATTTTTTGATACATGTGACCATATCATCGTAATGTATGTTTTTTCAATATAGTTTAATCAGATTATTGAAACTTTATTCGGGAGTTTTGCCGTGTTCCGTCCTCTGACTGTGTTTACGTTGGAGAAATTTATGCCACTCGGCTAGTGCCAATGCTAATTGAAGAGGGAAATTTGCCATTCTGAATCGAAACAACGACTCATCTGGACAGAGGACACGTTCTTCAACATTCTGATGAAAGATCAGCAAAAGTAAGACCCATTTTATGATGTTATTTCATATATCTGTCGTGCATGTGAACTGGCCGTGGGCGCCCAATTATTTCTGTCTATTGTAGCTACGCTAATATAGCGATACATTTTGTTTTCGCTGTAAAACATTTAATAAATCGGAAATATTGTTTGGAATCACAAGATGCCTGTCTTTCAATTGCTGCAGACTATGTATTTTTCAGAAATGTTTTATGATGAGTAATTAGCTATTTGACGTTGGTGTCTGTAAATATTATGTCTGCTTTCGGTGCAATTTCGGATTGTAGCTGAAATGTAAACTATGGTTTATACATGAAATATGCAAATTTTTCGAACAAAACATATGCTATACAATAAATATGTTATCAGACTGTCATCTGATGAATTTGTTTCTTGGTTAGTGGCTATATATATCTTTATTTGGTCGAATTTGTGATAGCACCTGATGGAGTAAGAAACTGATGGAGTTAGAAAAGTGGTGGCATTTGCTAACGTGGTTAGCTAATAGATTTACATATTTTGTCTTCCCTGTAAAACATTTAAAAAATCGGACATGTTGGCTTGATTCACAAGATGTGCACCTTTCATCTGGTGTCTTGGACTTGTTAATGTGTGAAAGTTAAATATTAAAAAAAAATAGATTTTGAATTTCGCGCTCTGCACTTTGAGCTGGATGTTGTCATAAGTGTACCGGTGTCGGGCTGCCCCCGTAAAAGGTTCATCTAAGCCTAGGGGAGGTCTTTAATCTAAGCCTAGGGGAGTGTGTTAGTCCACAGGCATGGAAGGCAGCTACAGATGAACAATCAGCCTGTTGCCTGTTCTTAGAAAAACTGATGGAGAATTTTTTTTTAAATTGTTATATTCTTATAAAAATAATACAATGCTATTTTTCAAAGAACAAGTTAAATACTGACTTTCAGCATGCATACAGTGCCTTCAGAAAGCTGTCATACCCTTTCAATTATTCCACATTTTGTTGTGTTACAGCCTGAATTCAAAACAGATTAAATAGATTTTTTTCTCCCCCAATTACACACAATACAGTAAAGGCTCGTAACCATTCACTTTCCTGCGTTGGCCAGCAGCTCTTCGCAGTGCTTCAAGCACAGCTCTGTTTATGACTTCAAGCCTATCAACTGCCCAGATTAAGCTGGCAATACAATAAGAATATCCAATAGTCAAAGGAAAATGAAAAACAAAATGGTAGAGAGAGAAATAGTCCTATAATAACTACACATCATGATCAGTAGATCTCTACTCTGAAGTATCCATTCTAACAACCTACGACTTTGATCTCTGATGAACAAACCAGAGGCTCTCTGTTGTCTGACTATCCAGCAGACGGACCGGCAATCGCAGAGAGGGACAACAAAGGCAGACACTCGTAAATATGTAAATTGCAATTTATTTTCGAATGAGCGGTTGTTCATGTTCAAAGGGTTAGCACTTTCTAAGAGTGTAGTTATCCTCTAAGAGTGTAGTTATCCTCTAAGAGTGTAGTTATCCTCTAAGAGTGTAGTTATCCTCTAAGAGTGTAGTTATCCTCTAAGAGTGTAGTTATCCTCTAAGAGTGTAGTTATCCTCTAAGAGTGTAGTTATCCTCTAAGAGTGTAGTTATCATCTATGAGTGTAGTTATCCTCTAAGAGTGTAGTTATCCTCTAAGAGTGTAGTTATCCTCTAAGAGTGTAGTTATCCTCTAAGAGTGTAGTTATCCTCTAAGAGTGTAGTTATCCTCTAAGAGTGTAGTTATCCTCTAAGAGTGTAGTTATCCTCTATGAGTGTAGTTATCCTCTATGAGTGTAGTTATCCTCTAAGAGTGTAGTTATCCTCTAAGAGTGTAGTTATCCTCTAAGAGTGTAGTTATCCTCTATGACTGTAGTTATCCTCTAAGAGTGTAGTTATCCTCTAAGAGTGTAGTTATCATCTATGAGTGTAGTTATCCTCTATGAGTGTAGTTATCCTCTATGAGTGTAGTTATCCTCTATGAGTGTAGTTATCCTCTAAGAGTGTAGTTATCCTCTAAGAGTGTAGTTATCCTCTAAGAGTGTAGTTATCCTCTAAGAGTTATCCTCTATGACTGTAGTTATCCTCTAAGAGTGTAGTTATCCTCTATGTGTGTAGTTATCCTCTAAGAGTGTAGTTATCCTCTAAGAGTGTAGTTATCCTCTAAGAGTGTAGTTATCCTCTAAGAGTTATCCTCTAAGAGTTATCCTCTAAGAGTTATCCTCTAAGAGTGTAGTTATCCTCTAAGAGTGTAGTTATCCTCTAAGAGTGTAGTTATCCTCTAAGAGTGTAGTTATCCTCTAAGAGTGTAGTTATCCTCTAAGAGTGTAGTTATCCTCTAAGAGTGTAGTTATCCTCTAAGAGTGTAGTTATCCTCTATGAGTGTAGTTATCCTCTATGAGTGTAGTTATCCTCTATGAGTGTAGTTATCCTCTAAGAGTGTAGTTATCCTCTAAGAGTGTAGTTATCCTCTAAGAGTGTAGTTATCCTCTATGAGTGTAGTTATCCTCTATGAGTGTAGTTATCCTCTAAGAGTGTAGTTATCCTCTAAGAGTGTAGTTATCCTCTAAGAGTGTAGTTATCCTCTAAGAGTGTAGTTATCCTCTAAGAGTGTAGTTATCCTCTGTGTGTAGTTATCATCTATGACTGTAGTTATCCTCTATGAGTGTAGTTATCCTCTATGAGTGTAGTTATCCTCTATGAGTGTAGTTATCCTCTATGAGTGTAGTTATCCTCTATGAGTGTAGTTATCCTCTATGAGTGTAGTTATCCTCTAAGAGTGTAGTTATCCTCTAAGAGTGTAGTTATCCTCTAAGAGTGTAGTTATCCTCTATGAGTTTCTTGCTCTTGAGCAGTCCCCACCCCCTTCCCTTTGTCTACCAAGCCGGCATATCGGTTTCGTCCGCTAGGGACTTTTTCTTTGTATCACGTAGTAACCAATGTATGACCTATTAGTGTGTGTGTTTATGTAATTATGTAATTGATTCATGATTCTATGCTAGGGTTCGTGCAGATATCTAAGGGTTTGCGACGTTCCGTAATGAGACTGATGAGGTAAAAAATAGAACATTTATACAAGACTAATCGATAAGTTATTTAAATATCTGAAGAGTTATATTAGGGAACTGAAACTCTATAAACAACATGTTCCCGTGGTGCCCCCGACTGCCTAGTTAATTAAAGTTACATGATTAGTTTAATCGCGTAATTCAATTACACATATAGAATTGATTTGATAATATACAGTCTTAATTTTTAATGACAGTCAACGACATGACAACGTGCTGTAGTTAATGGACCCCAGGAAGAGAATCTGAACAGGAATATAATGATATTTTACACCATGCATTCCCAGTGGGCTGATGGAGATGTGAGGTGTCCCCAACAACAATGACCTCTAACCCCTGACCTTTAACCCATGTTCATCCCTAGTGACTCACGTTGGCAGCTGCCCCCGTTGGTGGGGTCTCCATAGTAACCAGAGATGCAGCTCTCACAGTGGCGTCCTGTTGTCAGGTCCTCACACTTCTCACACACTGACTGATTCACACACTGACTGTGGCCGTTACACTGGCACGCTGGAGAGAGAGAGAGATGGAGAGAGTCATATACACTGACTGATTCACACACTGACTGTGGCCGTTACACTGGCACGCTGGTGAGAGAGAGAGATGGAGAGAGAGAG